>NW_027076124.1:250000-282685 GCF_963932015.1 Anas acuta
GCGTTGCGAGCCCTTTTCGCCCATCCAAAAGTGCCCCCAAAGGAAGGCTTTGGGTACAAGAGAACTCCCCAGGGGAGCCTTTACGCAGCCCCACATGCAACTGGACCCTCCGGGTTCGCTGTTCCTGAGCAAACCTAAACGTAGCCCTAGCCGTCATCGTAGATGAGTGAAAAATCAGGCCCCCGGAAATGCGTTGCGAACCCCTTTGGACCATCCAAAAGTGCCCCCAAAGGAAGGCTTTGGGTACAAGTGAACTCCCCAGGGGAGCCTTTACGCAGCCCCACATGCAACTGGACCCTCCGGGTTCGCTGTTCCTGAGCAAACCTAAACGTAGCCCTAGCCGTCATCGGAGACGACTGAAAAATCAGGCCCCAGGAAATGCGTTGCGAGCCCCTTTGGACCATCCAAAAGTGCCCCCAAAGGAAGGCTTTGGGTACAAGTGAACTCCCCAGGGGAGCCTTTACGCAGCCCCACATGCAACTGGACCCTCCGGGTTCGCAGTTTCCGAGCATCCCTAAACATAGCCCTAGCCGGCATCGAAGACGAGTGAAAAATCAGGCCCCAGGAAATGCGTTGCGAGCCCTTTTCATCCATCCAAAAGTGCCCCCAAAGGAAGGCTTTGGGTACAAGAGAACTCCCCAGGGGAGCCTTTACGCAGCCCCACATGCAACTGGACCCTCTGGGTTCGCTGTTCCTGAGCAAACCTAAACGTAGCCCTAGCCGTCATCGTAGATGAGTGAAAAATCAGGCCCCCGGAAATGCGTTGCGAACCCCTTTGGATCATCCAAAAGTGCCCCCAAAGGAAGGCTTTGGGTACAAGAGAACTCCCCAGGGGAGCCTTTACGCAGCCCCACATGCAACTGGACCCTCCGGGTTCGCTGTTCCTGAGCAAACCTAAACGTAGCCCTAGCCGTCATCGGAGACGACTGAAAAATCAGGCCCCAGGAAATGCGTTGCGAGCCCCTTTGGACCATCCAAAAGTGCCCCCAAAGGAAGGCTTTGGGTACAAGTGAACTCCCCAGGGGAGCCTTTACGCAGCCCCACATGCAACTGGACCCTCCGGGTTCGCTGTTTCCGAGCATCCCTAAACATAGCCCTAGCCGGCATCGAAGACGACTGAAAAATCAGGCCCCAGGAAATGCGTTGCGAGCCCTTTTCGCCCATCCAAAAGTGCCCCCAAAGGAAGGCTTTGGGTACAAGAGAACTCCCCAGGGGAGCCTTTACGCAGCCCCACATGCAACTGGACCCTCCGGGTTCGCTGTTCCTGAGCAAACCTAAACGTAGCCCTAGCCGGCATCGAAGACGACTGAAAAATCAGGCCCCAGGAAATGCGTTGCGAGCCCTTTTCGCCCATCCAAAAGTGCCCCCAAAGGAAGGCTTTGGGTACAAGAGAACTCCCCAGGGGAGCCTTTACGCAGCCCCACATGCAACTGGACCCTCCGGGTTCGCTGTTCCTGAGCAAACCTAAACGTAGCCCTAGCCGTCATCGGAGACGACTGAAAAATCAGGCCCCAGGAAATGCGTTGCGAGCCCCTTTGGACCATCCAAAAGTGCCCCCAAAGGAAGGCTTTGGGTACAAGTGAACTCCCCAGGGGAGCCTTTACGCAGCCCCACATGCAACTGGACCCTCCGGGTTCGCTGTTTCCGAGCATCCCTAAACGTAGCCCTAGCCGGCATCGAAGACGACTGAAAAATCAGGCCCCAGGAAATGCGTTCCGAGCCCTTTTCGCCCATCCAAAAGTGCCCCCAAAGGAAGGCTTTGGGTACAAGAGAACTCCCCAGGGGAGCCTTTACACAGCCCCACATGCAACTGGACCCTCCGGGTTCGCTGTTCCTGAGCAAACCTAAACGTAGCCCTAGCCGTCATCGGAGACGACTGAAAAATCAGGCCCCCGGAAATGCGTTGCGAGCCCCTTTGGACCATCCAAAAGTGCCCCCAAAAGAAGGCTTTGGGTACAAGTGAACTCCCCAGGGGAGCCTTTACGCAGCCCCACATGCAACTGGACCCTCCGGGTTCGCTGTTTCCGAGCATCCCTAAACATAGCCCTAGCCGGCATCGAAGACGACTGAAAAATCAGGCCCCAGGAAATGTGTTCCGAGCCCTTTTTGCCCATCCAAAAGTGCCCCCAAAGGAAGGCTTTGGGTACAAGAGAACTCCCCAGGGGAGCCTTTACGCAGCCCCACATGCAACTGGACCCTCCGGGTTCGCTGTTCCTGAGCAAACCTAAACGTACCCCTAGCCGTCATCGGAGACGAGTGAAAAATCAGTCTACAGGAAATGCGTTGCGAGCCCTTTTCGCCCATCCAAAAGTGCCCCCAAAGGAAGGCTTTGGGTACAAGAGAACTCCCCAGGGGAGCCTTTACGCAGCCCCACATGCAACTGGACCCTCCGGGTTCGCTGTTCCTGAGCAAACCTAAACGTAGCCCTAGCCGTCAACGGAGACGAGTGAAAAATCAGGCCCCCGGAAATGCGTTGCGAGCCCCTTTGGACCATCCAAAAGTGCCCCCAAAGGAAGGCTTTGGGTACAAGTGAACTCCCCAGGGGAGCCTTTACGCAGCCCCACATGCAACTGGACCCTCCGGGTTCGCTATTCCTGAGCAAACCTAAACGTAGCCCTAGCCGTCATCGTAGATGAGTGAAAAATCAGGCCCCCGGAAATGCGTTGCGAACCCCTTTGGACCATCCAAAAGTGCCCCCAAAGGAAGGCTTTGGGTACAAGAGAACTCCCCAGGGGAGCCTTTACGCAGCCCCACATGCAACTGGACCCTCCGGGTTCGCTGTTCCTGAGCAAACCTAAACGTAGCCCTAGCCGTCATCGTAGATGAGTGAAAAATCAGGCCCCAGGAAATGCGTTGCGAACCCCTTTGGACCATCCAAAAGTGCCCCCAAAGGAAGGCTTTGGGTACAAGTGAACTCCCCAGGGGAGCCTTTACGCAGCCCCACATGCAACTGGACCCTCCGGGTTCGCTGTTCCTGAGCAAACCTAAACGTAGCCCTAGCCGTCATCGGAGACGACTGAAAAATCAGGCTCCAGGAAATGCGTTGCGAGCCCCTTTGGACCATCCAAAAGTGCCCCCAAAAGAAGGCTTTGGGTACAAGTGAACTCCCCAGGGGAGCCTTTACGCAGCCCCACATGCAACTGGACCCTCCGGGTTCGCTGTTTCCGAGCATCCCTAAACATAGCCCTAGCCGGCATCGAAGACGACTGAAAAATCAGGCCCCAGGAAATGTGTTCCGAGCCCTTTTTGCACATCCAAAAGTGCCCCCAAAGGAAGGCTTTGGGTACAAGAGAACTCCCCAGGGGAGCCTTTACGCAGCCCCACATGCAACTGGACCCTCCGGGTTCGCTGTTCCTGAGCAAATCTAAACGTAGCCCTAGCCGGCATCGGAGACGACTGAAAAATCAGGCCCCAGGAAATGCATTGCGAGCCCTTTTCGCCCATCCAAAAGTGCCCCCAAAGGAAGGCTTTGGGTACAAGAGAACTCCCCAGGGGAGCCTTTACGCAGCCCCACATGCAACTGGACCCTCCGGGTTCGCTGTTTCCGAGCAAACCTAAGCATAGCCCTAGCCGGCATCGAAGACGACTGAAAATTCAGGTCCCAGGAAATGCGTTGCGAGCCCTTTTCGCCCATCCAAAAGTGCCCCCAAAGGAAGGCTTTGGGTACAAGAGAACTCCCCAGGGGAGCCTTTACACAGCCCCAAATGCAACTGGACCCTCCGGGTTCGCTGTTCCTGAGCAAACCTAAACGTAGCCCTAGCCGTCATCGTAGATGAGTGAAAAATCAGGCCCCAGGAAATGCGTTGCGAACCCCTTTGGACCATCCAAAAGTGCCCCCAAAGGAAGGCTTTGGGTACAAGAGAACTCCCCAGGGGAGCCTTTACGCAGCCCCACATGCAACTGGACCTTCCGGGTTCGCTGTTTCCGAGCATCCCTAAACATAGCCCTAGTCGACATCGAAGACGACTGAAAAATCAGGCCCCAGGAAATGCGTTGCGAGCCCTTTTCGCCCATCCAAAAGTGCCCCCAAAGGAAGGCTTTGGGTACAAGAGAACTCCCCAGGGGAGCCTTTACGCAGCCCCACATGCAACTGGACCCTCCGGGTTCGCTGTTCCTGAGCAAACCTAAACGTAGCCCTAGCCGTCATCGGAGACGACTGAAAAATCAGGCCCCAGGAAATGCGTTGCGAGCCCCTTTGGACCATCCAAAAGTGCCCCCAAAGGAAGGCTTTGGGTACAAGTGAACTCCCCAGGGGAGCCTTTACGCAGCCCCACATGCAACTGGACCCTCCGGGTTCGCTGTTTCCGAGCATCCCTAAACATAGCCCTAGCCGGCATCGAAGACGACTGAAAAATCAGGTCCCAGAAAATGTGTTCCGAGCACTTTTTGCCCATCCAAAAGTGCCCCCAAAGGAAGGCTTTGGGTACAAGAGAACTCCCCAGGGGAGCCTTTACGCAGCCCCACATGCAACTGGACCCTCCGGGTTCGCTGTTCCTGAGCAAACCTAAACGTAGCCCTAGCCGTCAACGGAGACGACTGAAAAATCAGGCCCTAGGAAATGCGTTGCGAGCCCCTTTGGACCATCCAAAAGTGCCCCCAAAAAAAGGCTTTGGGTACAAGTGAACTCCCCAGGGGAGCCTTTACGCAGCCCCACATGCAACTGGACCCTCCGGGTTCGCTGTTTCCGAGCAAACCTAAACGTAGCCCTAGCCGTCATCGGAGACGACTGAAAAATCAGGCCCCAGGAAATGCGTTGCAAGCCCCTTTGGACCATCCAAAAGTGCCCCCAAAGGAAGGCTTTGGGTACAAGAGAACTCCCCAGGGGAGCCTTTACGCAGCCCCACATGCAACTGGACCCTCCGGGTTCGCTGTTTCCGACCATCCCTAAACGTAGCCCTAGCCGTCTTCGGAGACGACTGAAAAATCAGGCCCCAGGAAATGCGTTGCAAGCCCCTTTGGACCATCCAAAAGTGCCCCCAAAGGAAGGCTTTGGGTACAAGAGAACTCCCCAGGGGAGCCTTTACGCAGCCCCACATGCAACTGGACCCTCCGGGTTCGCTGTTTCCGAGCAAACCTAAACGTAGCCCTAGCCGTCATCGGAGACGAGTGAAAAATCAGGCCCCAGGAAATGCGTTGCAAGCCCCTTTGGACCATCCAAAAGTGCCCCCAAAGGAAGGCTTTGGGTACAAGTGAACTCCCCAGGGGAGCCTTTACGCAGCCCCACATGCAACTGGACCCTCCGGGTTCGCTGTTTCCGAGCAAACCTAAACGTAGCCCTAGCCGTCATCGGAGACGACTGAAAAATCAGGCCCCAGGAAATGCGTTCCGAGCCCTTTTCGCCCATCCAAAAGTGCCCCCAAAGGAAGGCTTTGGGTACAAGAGAACTCCCCAGGGGAGCCTTTACGCAGCCCCACATGCAACTGGACCCTCCGGGTTCGCTGTTTCCGAGCAAACCTAAACGTAGCCCTAGCCGTCATCGGAGACGACTGAAAAATCAGGCCCCAGGAAATGCGTTGCAAGCCCTTTTCGCCCATCCAAAAGTGCCCCCAAAGGAAGGCTTTGGGTACAAGAGAACTCCCCAGGGGAGCCTTTACGCAGCCCCACATGCAACTGGACCCTCCGGGTTCGCTGTTTCCGACCATCCCTAAACGTAGCCCTAGCCGTCATCGGAGACGACTGAAAAATCAGGCCCCAGGAAATGCGTTGCGAGCCCCTTTGGACCATCCAAAAGTGCCCCCAAAGGAAGGCTTTGGGTACAAGTGAACTCCCCAGGGGAGCCTTTACGCAGCCCCACATGCAACTGGACCCTCCGGGTTCGCTGTTTCCGAGCATCCCTAAACATAGCCCTAGCCGGCATCGAAGACGACTGAAAAATCAGGTCCCAGAAAATGTGTTCCGAGCACTTTTTGCCCATCCAAAAGTGCCTCCAAAGGAAGGCTTTGGGTACAAGAGAACTCCCCAGGGGAGCCTTTACGCAGCCCCACATGCAACTGGACCCTCCGGGTTCGCTGTTTCCGAGCAAACCTAAACGTAGCCCTAGCCGTCATCGGAGACGACTGAAAAATCAGGCCCTAGGAAATGCGTTGCGAGCCCCTTTGGACCATCCAAAAGTGCCCCCAAAAAAAGGCTTTGGGTACAAGTGAACTCCCCAGGGGAGCCTTTACGCAGCCCCACATGCAACTGGACCCTCCGGGTTCGCTGTTTCCGAGCAAACCTAAACGTAGCCCTAGCCGGCATCGAAGACGACTGAAAATTCAGGTCCCAGGAAATGCGTTGCGAGCCCTTTTCGCCCATCCAAAAGTGCCCCCAAAGGAAGGCTTTGGGTACAAGAGAACTCCCCAGGGGAGCCTTTACACAGCCCCAAATGCAACTGGACCCTCCGGGTTCGCTGTTCCTGAGCAAACCTAAACGTAGCCCTAGCCGTCATCGTAGATGAGTGAAAAATCAGGCCCCAGGAAATGCGTTGCGAACCCCTTTGGACCATCCAAAAGTGCCCCCAAAGGAAGGCTTTGGGTACAAGAGAACTCCCCAGGGGAGCCTTTACGCAGCCCCACATGCAACTGGACCTTCCGGGTTCGCTGTTTCCGAGCATCCCTAAACATAGCCCTAGTCGACATCGAAGACGACTGAAAAATCAGGCCCCAGGAAATGCGTTGCGAGCCCTTTTCGCCCATCCAAAAGTGCCCCCAAAGGAAGGCTTTGGGTACAAGAGAACTCCCCAGGGGAGCCTTTACGCAGCCCCACATGCAACTGGACCCTCCGGGTTCGCTGTTCCTGAGCAAACCTAAACGTAGCCCTAGCCGTCATCGGAGACGACTGAAAAATCAGGCCCCAGGAAATGCGTTGCGAGCCCCTTTGGACCATCCAAAAGTGCCCCCAAAAAAAGGCTTTGGGTACAAGTGAACTCCCCAGGGGAGCCTTTACGCAGCCCCACATGCAACTGGACCCTCCGGGTTCGCTGTTTCCGAGCAAACCTAAACGTAGCCCTAGCCGTCATCGGAGACGACTGAAAAATCAGGCCCCAGGAAATGCGTTGCAAGCCCCTTTGGACCATCCAAAAGTGCCCCCAAAGGAAGGCTTTGGGTACAAGAGAACTCCCCAGGGGAGCCTTTACGCAGCCCCACATGCAACTGGACCCTCCGGGTTCGCTGTTTCCGACCATCCCTAAACGTAGCCCTAGCCGTCTTCGGAGACGACTGAAAAATCAGGCCCCAGGAAATGCGTTGCAAGCCCCTTTGGACCATCCAAAAGTGCCCCCAAAGGAAGGCTTTGGGTACAAGAGAACTCCCCAGGGGAGCCTTTACGCAGCCCCACATGCAACTGGACCCTCCGGGTTCGCTGTTTCCGAGCAAACCTAAACGTAGCCCTAGCCGTCATCGGAGACGAGTGAAAAATCAGGCCCCAGGAAATGCGTTGCAAGCCCCTTTGGACCATCCAAAAGTGCCCCCAAAGGAAGGCTTTGGGTACAAGTGAACTCCCCAGGGGAGCCTTTACGCAGCCCCACATGCAACTGGACCCTCCGGGTTCGCTGTTTCCGAGCAAACCTAAACGTAGCCCTAGCCGTCATCGGAGACGACTGAAAAATCAGGCCCCAGGAAATGCGTTCCGAGCCCTTTTCGCCCATCCAAAAGTGCCCCCAAAGGAAGGCTTTGGGTACAAGAGAACTCCCCAGGGGAGCCTTTACGCAGCCCCACATGCAACTGGACCCTCCGGGTTCGCTGTTTCCGAGCAAACCTAAACGTAGCCCTAGCCGTCATCGGAGACGACTGAAAAATCAGGCCCCAGGAAATGCGTTGCAAGCCCTTTTCGCCCATCCAAAAGTGCCCCCAAAGGAAGGCTTTGGGTACAAGAGAACTCCCCAGGGGAGCCTTTACGCAGCCCCACATGCAACTGGACCCTCCGGGTTCGCTGTTTCCGACCATCCCTAAACGTAGCCCTAGCCGTCATCGGAGACGACTGAAAAATCAGGCCCCAGGAAATGCGTTGCGAGCCCCTTTGGACCATCCAAAAGTGCCCCCAAAGGAAGGCTTTGGGTACAAGTGAACTCCCCAGGGGAGCCTTTACGCAGCCCCACATGCAACTGGACCCTCCGGGTTCGCTGTTTCCGAGCATCCCTAAACATAGCCCTAGCCGGCATCGAAGACGACTGAAAAATCAGGTCCCAGAAAATGTGTTCCGAGCACTTTTTGCCCATCCAAAAGTGCCTCCAAAGGAAGGCTTTGGGTACAAGAGAACTCCCCAGGGGAGCCTTTACGCAGCCCCACATGCAACTGGACCCTCCGGGTTCGCTGTTCCTGAGCAAACCTAAACGTAGCCCTAGCCGTCAACGGAGACGACTGAAAAATCAGGCCCTAGGAAATGCGTTGCGAGCCCCTTTGGACCATCCAAAAGTGCCCCCAAAAAAAGGCTTTGGGTACAAGTGAACTCCCCAGGGGAGCCTTTACGCAGCCCCACATGCAACTGGACCCTCCGGGTTCGCTGTTTCCGAGCAAACCTAAACGTAGCCCTAGCCGTCATCGGAGACGACTGAAAAATCAGGCCCCAGGAAATGCGTTGCAAGCCCCTTTGGACCATCCAAAAGTGCCCCCAAAGGAAGGCTTTGGGTACAAGTGAACTCCCCAGGGGAGCCTTTACGCAGCCCCACATGCAACTGGACCCTCCGGGTTCGCTGTTTCCGACCATCCCTAAACGTAGCCCTAGCCGTCATCGGAGACGACTGAAAAATCAGGCCCCAGGAAATGCGTTGCGAGCCCCTTTGGACCATCCAAAAGTGCCCCCAAAGGAAGGCTTTGGGTACAAGTGAACTCCCCAGGGGAGCCTTTACGCAGCCCCACATGCAACTGGACCCTCCGGGTTCGCTGTTTCCGAGCATCCCTAAACATAGCCCTAGCCGGCATCGAAGACGACTGAAAAATCAGGTCCCAGAAAATGTGTTCCGAGCACTTTTTGCCCATCCAAAAGTGCCTCCAAAGGAAGGCTTTGGGTACAAGAGAACTCCCCAGGGGAGCCTTTACGCAGCCCCACATGCAACTGGACCCTCCGGGTTCGCTGTTCCTGAGCAAACCTAAACGTAGCCCTAGCCGTCAACGGAGACGACTGAAAAATCAGGCCCTAGGAAATGCGTTGCGAGCCCCTTTGGACCATCCAAAAGTGCCCCCAAAAAAAGGCTTTGGGTACAAGTGAACTCCCCAGGGGAGCCTTTACGCAGCCCCACATGCAACTGGACCCTCCGGGTTCGCTGTTTCCGAGCAAACCTAAACGTAGCCCTAGCCGTCATCGGAGACGACTGAAAAATCAGGCCCCAGGAAATGCGTTGCAAGCCCCTTTGGACCATCCAAAAGTGCCCCCAAAGGAAGGCTTTGGGTACAAGTGAACTCCCCAGGGGAGCCTTTACGCAGCCCCACATGCAACTGGACCCTCCGGGTTCGCTGTTTCCGACCATCCCTAAACGTAGCCCTAGCCGTCTTCGGAGACGACTGAAAAATCAGGCCCCAGGAAATGCGTTGCAAGCCCCTTTGGACCATCCAAATGTGCCCCCAAAGGAAGGCTTTGGGTACAAGAGAACTCCCCAGGGGAGCCTTTACGCAGCCCCACATGCAACTGGACCCTCCGGGTTCGCTGTTTCCGAGCAAACCTAAACGTAGCCCTAGCCGTCATCGGAGACGACTGAAAAATCAGGCCCCAGGAAATGCGTTGCAAGCCCCTTTGGACCATCCAAAAGTGCCCCCAAAGGAAGGCTTTGGGTACAAGTGAACTCCCCAGGGGAGCCTTTACGCAGCCCCACATTCAACTGGACCCTCCGGGTTCGCTGTTCCTGAGCAAACCTAAACGTAGCCCTAGCCGTCATCGGAGACGGCTGAAAAATCAGGCCCCAGGAAATGCGTTGCAAGCCCCTTTGGACCATCCAAAAGTGCCCCCAAAGGAAGGCTTTGGGTACAAGTGAACTCCCCAGGGGAGCCTTTACGCAGCCCCACATGCAACTGGACCCTCCGGGTTCGCTGTTTCCGAGCAAACCTAAACGTAGCCCTAGCCGTCATCGGAGACGAGTGAAAAATCAGGCCCCAGGAAATGCGTTGCAAGCCCCTTTGGACCATCCAAAAGTGCCCCCAAAGGAAGGCTTTGGGTACAAGAGAACTCCCCAGGGGAGCCTTTACGCAGCCCCACATGCAACTGGACCCTCCGGGTTCGCTGTTTCCGAGCAAACCTAAACGTAGCCCTAGCCGTCATCGGAGACGACTGAAAAATCAGGCCCCAGGAAATGCGTTGCAAGCCCTTTTTGCCCATCCAAAAGTGCCCCCAAAGGAACGCTTTGGGTACAAGAGAACTCCCCAGGGGAGCCTTTACGCAGCCCCACATGCAACTGGACCCTCCGGGTTCGCTGTTTCCGACCATCCCTAAACGTAGCCCTAGCCGTCATCGGAGACGACTGAAAAATCAGGCCCCAGGAAATGCGTTGCAAGCCCCTTTGGACCATCCAAAAGTGCCCCCAAAGGAAGGTTTTGGGTACAAGAGAACTCCCCAGGGGAGCCTTTACGCAGCCCCACATGCAACTGGACCCTCCGGGTTCGCTGTTTCCGAGCAAACCTAAACGTAGCCCTAGCCGTCATCGGAGACGAGTGAAAAATCAGGCCCCAGGAAATGCGTTGCAAGCCCCTTTGGACCATCCAAAAGTGCCCCCAAAGGAAGGCTTTGGGTACAAGTGAACTCCCCAGGGGAGCCTTTACGCAGCCCCACATGCAACTGGACCCTCCGGGTTCGCTGTTTCCGAGCAAACCTAAACGTAGCCCTAGCCGTCATCGGAGACGACTGAAAAATCAGGCCCCAGGAAATGCGTTCCGAGCCCTTTTCGCCCATCCAAAAGTGCCCCCAAAGGAAGGCTTTGGGTACAAGAGAACTCCCCAGGGGAGCCTTTACGCAGCCCCACATGCAACTGGACCCTCCGGGTTCGCTGTTTCCGAGCAAACCTAAACGTAGCCCTAGCCGTCATCGGAGACGACTGAAAAATCAGGCCCCAGGAAATGCGTTGCAAGCCCTTTTCGCCCATCCAAAAGTGCCCCCAAAGGAAGGCTTTGGGTACAAGAGAACTCCCCAGGGGAGCCTTTACGCAGCCCCACATGCAACTGGACCCTCCGGGTTCGCTGTTTCCGACCATCCCTAAACATAGCCCTAGCCGTCATCGGAGACGACTGAAAACTCAGGCCCCAGGAAATGCGTTGCAAGCCCCTTTGGACCATCCAAAAGTGCCCCCAAAGGAAGGCTTTGGGTACAAGAGAACTCCCCAGGGGAGCCTTTACGCAGCCCCACATGCAACTGGACCCTCCGGGTTCGCTGTTTCCGACCATCCCTAAACGTAGCCCTAGCCGTCATCGGAGACGACTGAAAAATCAGGCCCCAGGAAATGCGTTCCGAGCCCCTTTGGACCATCCAAAAGTGCCCCCAAAGGAAGGCTTTGGGTACAAGAGAACTCCCCAGGGGAGCCTTTACGCAGCCCCACATGCAACTGGACCCTCCGGGTTCGCTGTTTCCGAGCAAACCTAAACGTAGCCCTAGCCGTCATCGGAGACGACTGAAAAATCAGGCCCCAGGAAATGCGTTGCAAGCCCCTTTGGACCATCCAAAAGTGCCCCCAAAGGAAGGCTTTGGGTACAAGTGAACTCCCCAGGGGAGCCATTACGCAGCCCCACATGCAACTGGACCCTCCGGGTTCGCTGTTTCCGAGCAAACCTAAACGTAGCCCTAGCCGTCATCGGAAACGACTGAAAAATCAGGCCCCAGGAAATGCGTTGCAAGCCCCTTTGGACCATCCAAAAGTGCCCCCAAAGGAAGGCTTTGGGTACAAGTGAACTCCCCAGGGGAGCCTTTACGCAGCCCCACATTCAACTGGACCCTCCGGGTTCGCTGTTCCTGAGCAAACCTAAACGTATCCCTAGCCGTCATCGGAGACGACTGAAAAATCAGGCCCCAGGAAATGCGTTGCAAGCCCCTTTGGACCATCCAAAAGTGCCCCCAAAGGAAGGCTTTGGGTACAAGTGAACTCCCCAGGGGAGCCTTTACGCAGCCCCACATGCAACTGGACCCTCCGGGTTCGCTGTTTCCGAGCAAACCTAAACGTAGCCCTAGCCGTCATCGGAGACGACTGAAAAATCAGGCCCCAGGAAATGCGTTGCAAGCCCCTTTGGACCATCCAAAAGTGCCCCCAAAGGAAGGCTTTGGGTACAAGTGAACTCCCCAGGGGAGCCTTTACGCAGCCCCACATGCAACTGGACCCTCCGGGTTCGCTGTTTCCGAGCAAACCTAAACGTAGCCCTAGCCGTCATCGGAGACGAGTGAAAAATCAGGCCCCAGGAAATGCGTTGCAAGCCCCTTTGGACCATCCAAAAGTGCCCCCAAAGGAAGGCTTTGGGTACAAGTGAACTCCCCAGGGGAGCCTTTACGCAGCCCCACATGCAACTGGACCCTCCGGGTTCGCTGTTTCCGAGCAAACCTAAACGTAGCCCTAGCCGGCATCGGAGACGACTGAAAAATCAGGCCCCAGGAAATGCGTTCCGAGCCCTTTTCGCCCATCCAAAAGTGCCCCCAAAGGAAGGCTTTGGGTACAAGTGAACTCCCCAGGGGAGCCTTTACGCAGCCCCACATGCAACTGGACCCTCCGGGTTCGCTGTTTCCGAGCAAACCTAAACGTAGCCCTAGCCGTCATCGGAGACGACTGAAAAATCAGGCCCCAGGAAATGCGTTGCAAGCCCTTTTCGCCCATCCAAAAGTGCCCCCAAAGGAAGGCTTTGGGTACAAGAGAACTCCCCAGGGGAGCCTTTACGCAGCCCCACATGCAACTGGACCCTCCGGGTTCGCTGTTTCCGACCATCCCTAAACGTAGCCCTTGCCGTCTTCGGAGACGACTGAAAAATCAGGCCCCAGGAAATGCGTTCCGAGCCCCTTTGGACCATCCAAAAGTGCCCCCAAAGGAAGGCTTTGGGTACAAGAGAACTCCCCAGGGGAGCCTTTACGCAGCCCCACATGCAACTGGACCCTCCGGGTTTGCTGTTTCCGAGCAAACCTAAACGTAGCCCTAGCCGTCATCGGAGACGACTGAAAAATCAGGCCCCAGGAAATGCGTTGCAAGCCCCTTTGGACCATCCAAAAGTGCCCCCAAAGGAAGGCTTTGGGTACAAGAGAACTCCCCAGGGGAGCCTTTACGCAGCCCCACATGCAACTGGACCCTCCGGGTTCGCTGTTTCCGACCATCCCTAAACGTATCCCTAGCCGTATTCGGAGACGACTGAAAAATCAGGCCCCAGGAAATGCGTTGCAAGCCCCTTTGGACCATCCAAAAGTGCCCCCAAAGGAAGGCTTTGGGTACAAGAGAACTCCCCAGGGGAGCCTTTACGCAGCCCCACATGCAACTGGACCCTCCGGGTTCGCTGTTTCCGAGCAAACGTAAACGTAGCCCTAGCCGTCATCGGAGACGACTGAAAAATCAGGCCCCAGGAAATGCGTTGCAAGCCCCTTTGGACCATCCAAAAGTGCCCACAAAGGAAGGCTTTGGGTACAAGAGAACTCCCCAGGGGAGCCTTTACGCAGCCCCACATGCAACTGGACCCTCCGGGTTCGCTGTTTCCGACCATCCCTAAACGTATCCCTAGCCGTCTTCGGAGACGACTGAAAAATCAGGCCCCAGGAAATGCGTTGCAAGCCCCTTTGGACCATCCAAAAGTGCCCCCAAAGGAAGGCTTTGGGTACAAGAGAACTCCCCAGGGGAGCCTTTACGCAGCCCCACATGCAACTGGACCCTCCGGGTTCGCTGTTTCCGAGCAAACCTAAACGTAGCCCTAGCCGGCATCGGAGACGACTGAAAAATCAGGCCCCAGGAAATGCGTTGCAAGCCCCTTTGGACCATCCAAAAGTGCCCCCAAAGGAAGGCTTTGGGTACAAGAGAACTCCCCAGGGGAGCCTTTACGCAGCCCCACATGCAACTGGACCCTCCGGGTTCGCTGTTTCCGAGCAAACCTAAACGTAGCACTAGCCGTCATCGGAGACGACTGAAAAATCAGGCCCCAGGAAATGCGTTCCGAGCCCTTTTCGCCCATCCAAAAGTGCCCCCAAAGGAAGGCTTTGGGTACAAGTGAACTCCCCAGGGGAGCCTTTACGCAGCCCCACATGCAACTGGACCCTCCGGGTTCGCTGTTTCCGACCATCCCTAAACGTAGCCCTAGCCGTCATCGGAGACGACTGAAAAATCAGGCCCCAGGAAATGCGTTGCAAGCCCCTTTGGACCATCCAAAAGTGCCCCCAAAGGAAGGCTTTGGGTACAAGAGAACTCCCCAGGGGAGCCTTTACGCAGCCCCACATGCAACTGGACCCTCCGGGTTTGCTGTTTCCGAGCAAACCTAAACGTAGCCCTAGCCGTCATCGGAGACGACTGAAAAATCAGGCCCCAGGAAATGCGTTGCAAGCCCCTTTGGACCATCCAAAAGTGCCCCCAAAGGAAGGCTTTGGGTACAAGAGAACTCCCCAGGGGTGCCTTTACGCAGCCCCACATGCAACTGGACCCTCCGGGTTTGCTGTTTCCGAGCAAACCTAAACGTAGCCCTAGCCGTCATCGGAGACGACTGAAAAATCAGGCCCCAGGAAATGCGTTGCAAGCCCCTTTTCGCCCATCCAAAAGTGCCCCCAAAGGAAGGCTTTGGGTACAAGAGAACTCCCCAGGGGAGCCTTTACGCAGCCCCACATGCAACTGGACCCTCCGGGTTCGCTGTTCCTGAGCAAACCTAAACGTAGCCCTAGCCGTCAACGGAGACGAGTGAAAAATCAGGCCCCCGGAAATGCGTTGCGAACCCCTTTGGACCATCCAAAAGTGCCCCCAAAGGAAGGCTTTGGGTACAAGAGAACTCCCCAGGGGAGCCTTTACGCAGCCCCACATGCAACTGGACCCTCCGGGTTCGCTATTCCTGAGCAAACCTAAACGTAGCCCTAGCCGTCATCGTAGATGAGTGAAAAATCAGGCCCCAGGAAATGCGTTGCGAACCCCTTTGGACCATCCAAAAGTGCCCCCAAAGGAAGGCTTTGGGTACAAGAGAACTCCCCAGGGGAGCCTTTACGCAGCCCCACATGCAACTGGACCCTCCGGGTTCGCTGTTTCCGAGCATCCCTAAACATAGCCCTAGTCGACATCGAAGACAACTGAAAAATCAGTCTACAGGAAATGCGTTGCGAGCCCTTTTCGCCCATCCAAAAGTGCCCCCAAAGGAAGGCTTTGGGTACAAGAGAACTCCCCAGGGGAGCCTTTACGCAGCCCCACATGCAACTGGACCCTCCGGGTTCGCTGTTCCTGAGCAAACCTAAACGTAGCCCTAGCCGTCAACGGAGACGAGTGAAAAATCAGGCCCCCGGAAATGCGTTGCGAGCCCCTTTGGACCATCCAAAAGTGCCCCCAAAGGAAGGCTTTGGGTACAAGTGAACTCCCCAGGGGAGCCTTTACGCAGCCCCACATGCAACTGGACCCTCCGGGTTCGCTATTCCTGAGCAAACCTAAACGTAGCCCTAGCCGTCATCGTAGATGAGTGAAAAATCAGGCCCCCGGAAATGCGTTGCGAACCCCTTTGGACCATCCAAAAGTGCCCCCAAAGGAAGGCTTTGGGTACAAGAGAACTCCCCAGGGGAGCCTTTACGCAGCCCCACATGCAACTGGACCCTCCGGGTTCGCTGTTCCTGAGCAAACCTAAACGTAGCCCTAGCCGTCATCGTAGATGAGTGAAAAATCAGGCCCCAGGAAATGCGTTGCGAACCCCTTTGGACCATCCAAAAGTGCCCCCAAAGGAAGGCTTTGTGTACAAGTGAACTCCCCAGGGGAGCCTTTACGCAGCCCCACATGCAACTGGACCCTCCGGGTTCGCTGTTCCTGAGCAAACCTAAACGTAGCCCTAGCCGTCATCGGAGACGACTGAAAAATCAGGCTCCAGGAAATGCGTTGCGAGCCCCTTTGGACCATCCAAAAGTGCCCCCAAAAGAAGGCTTTGGGTACAAGTGAACTCCCCAGGGGAGCCTTTACGCAGCCCCACATGCAACTGGACCCTCCGGGTTCGCTGTTTCCGAGCATCCCTAAACATAGCCCTAGCCGGCATCGAAGACGACTGAAAAATCAGGCCCCAGGAAATGCATTGCGAGCCCTTTTCGCCCATCCAAAAGTGCCCCCAAAGGAAGGCTTTGGGTACAAGAGAACTCCCCAGGGGAGCCTTTACGCAGCCCCACATGCAACTGGACCCTCCGGGTTCGCTGTTTCCGAGCAAACCTAAGCATAGCCCTAGCCGGCATCGAAGACGACTGAAAATTCAGGTCCCAGGAAATGCGTTGCGAGCCCTTTTCGCCCATCCAAAAGTGCCCCCAAAGGAAGGCTTTGGGTACAAGAGAACTCCCCAGGGGAGCCTTTACACAGCCCCAAATGCAACTGGACCCTCCGGGTTCGCTGTTCCTGAGCAAACCAAAACGTAGCCCTAGCCGTCAACGGAGACGAGTGAAAAATCAGGCCCCAGGAAATGCGTTGCGAGCCCCTTTGGACCATCCAAAAGTGCCCCCAAAGGAAGGCTTTGGGTACAAGAGAACTCCCCAGGGGAGCCTTTACGCAGCCCCACATGCAACTGGACCCTCCGGGTTCGCTGTTCCTGAGCAAACCTAAACGTAGCCCTAGCCGTCATCGTAGATGAGTGAAAAATCAGGCCCCAGGAAATGCGTTGCGAACCCCTTTGGACCATCCAAAAGTGCCCCCAAAGGAAGGCTTTGGGTACAAGAGAACTCCCCAGGGGAGCCTTTACGCAGCCCCACATGCAACTGGACCCTCCGGGTTCGCTGTTTCCGAGCAAACCTAAACGTAGCCCTAGCCGTCATCGGAGACGACTGAAAAATCAGGCCCCAGGAAATGCGTTGCAAGCCCCTTTGGACCATCCAAAAGTGCCCCCAAAGGAAGGCTTTGGGTACAAGAGAACTCCCCAGGGGAGCCTTTACGCAGCCCCACATGCAACTGGACCCTCCGGGTTCGCTGTTTCCGACCATCCCTAAACGTAGCCCTAGCCGTCTTCGGAGACGACTGAAAAATCAGGCCCCAGGAAATGCGTTGCAAGCCCCTTTGGACCATCCAAAAGTGCCCCCAAAGGAAGGCTTTGGGTACAAGAGAACTCCCCAGGGGAGCCTTTACGCAGCCCCACATGCAACTGGACCCTCCGGGTTCGCTGTTTCCGAGCAAACCTAAACGTAGCCCTAGCCGTCATCGGAGACGACTGAAAAATCAGGCCCCAGGAAATGCGTTGCAAGCCTTTTTCGCCCATCCAAAAGTGCCCCCAAAGGAAGGCTTTGGGTACAAGAGAACTCCCCAGGGGAGCCTTTACGCAGCCCCACATGCAACTGGACCCTCCGGGTTCGCTGTTTCCGACCATCCCTAAACGTAGCCCTAGCCGTCATCGGAGACGACTGAAAACTCAGGCCCCAGGAAATGCGTTGCAAGCCCCTTTGGACCATCCAAAAGTGCCCCCAAAGGAAGGTTTTGGGTACAAGTGAACTCCCCAGGGGAGCCTTTACGCAGCCCCACATGCAACTGGACCCTCCGGGTTCGCTGTTTCCGAGCAAACCTAAACGTAGCCCTAGCCGTCATCGGAGACGACTGAAAAATCAGGCCCCAGGAAATGCGTTCCGAGCCCTTTTCGCCCATCCAAAAGTGCCCCCAAAGGAAGGCTTTGGGTACAAGAGAACTCCCCAGGGGAGCCTTTACGCAGCCCCACATGCAACTGGACCCTCCGGGTTCGCTGTTTCCGAGCAAACCTAAACGTAGCCCTAGCCGTCATCGGAGACGACTGAAAAATCAGGCCCCAGGAAATGCGTTCCGAGCCCCTTTGGACCATCCAAAAGTGCCCCCAAAGGAAGGCTTTGGGTACAAGAGAACTCCCCAGGGGAGCCTTTACGCAGCCCCACATGCAACTGGACCCTCCGGGTTCGCTGTTTCCGAGCAAACCTAAACGTAGCCCTAGCCGTCATCGGAGACGACTGAAAAATCAGGCCCCAGGAAATGCGTTGCAAGCCCCTTTGGACCATCCAAAAGTGCCCCCAAAGGAAGGCTTTGGGTACAAGTGAACTCCCCAGGGGAGCCTTTACGCAGCCCCACATGCAACTGGACCCTCCGGGTTCGCTGTTTCCGAGCAAACCTAAACGTAGCCCTAGCCGTCATCGGAGACGACTGAAAAATCAGGCCCCAGGAAATGCGTTGCAAGCCCCTTTGGACCATCCAAAAGTGCCCCCAAAGGAAGGCTTTGGGTACAAGTGAACTCCCCAGGGGAGCCTTTACGCAGCCCCACATGCAACTGGACCCTCCGGGTTCGCTGTTTCCGAGCAAACCTAAACGTAGCCCTAGCCGTCATCGGAGACGACTGAAAAATCAGGCCCCAGGAAATGCGTTGCAAGCCCCTTTGGACCATCCAAAAGTGCCCCAAAGGAAGGCTTTGGGTACAAGTGAACTCCCCAGGGGAGCCTTTACGCAGCCCCACATTCAACTGGACCCTCCGGGTTCGCTGTTCCTGAGCAAACCTAAACGTATCCCTAGCCGGCTTGGGAGACGAGTGAAAAATCAGGCCCCAGGAAATGCGTTGCAAGCCCCTTTGGACCATCCAAAAGTGCCCCCAAAGGAAGGCTTTGGGTACAAGAGAACTCCCCAGGGGAGCCTTTACGCAGCCCCACATGCAACTGGACCCTCCGGGTTTGCTGTTTCCGAGCAAACCTAAACGTAGCCCTAGCCGTCATCGGAAACGACTGAAAAATCAGGCCCCAGGAAATGCGTTGCAAGCCCCTTTGGACCATCCAAAAGTGCCCCCAAAGGAAGGCTTTGGGTACAAGTGAACTCCCCAGGGGAGCCTTTACGCAGCCCCACATTCAACTGGACCCTCCGGGTTCGCTGTTCCTGAGCAAACCTAAACGTATCCCTAGCCGTCTTCGGAGACGACTGAAAAATCAGGCCCCAGGAAATGCGTTGCAAGCCCCTTTGGACCATCCAAAAGTGCCCCCAAAGGAAGGCTTTGGGTACAAGTGAACTCCCCAGGGGAGCCTTTACGCAGCCCCACATGCAACTGGACCCTCCGGGTTCGCTGTTTCCGAGCAAACCTAAACGTAGCCCTAGCCGTCATCGGAGACGACTGAAAAATCAGGCCCCAGGAAATGCGTTGCAAGCCCCTTTGGACCATCCAAAAGTGCCCCCAAAGGAAGGCTTTGGGTACAAGTGAACTCCCCAGGGGAGCCTTTACGCAGCCCCACATGCAACTGGACCCTCCGGGTTCGCTGTTTCCGAGCAAACCTAAACGTAGCCCTAGCCGTCATCGGAGACGACTGAAAAATCAGGCCCCAGGAAATGCGTTGCAAGCCCCTTTGGACCATCCAAAAGTGCCCCCAAAGGAAGGCTTTGGGTACAAGTGAACTCCCCAGGGGAGCCTTTACGCAGCCCCACATGCAACTGGACCCTCCGGGTTCGCTGTTTCCGAGCAAACCTAAACGTAGCCCTAGCCGTCATCGGAGACGACTGAAAAATCAGGCCCCAGGAAATGCGTTGCAAGCCCCTTTGGACCATCCAAAAGTGCCCCCAAAGGAAGGCTTTGGGTACAAGTGAACTCCCCAGGGGAGCCTTTACGCAGCCCCACATTCAACTGGACCCTCCGGGTTCGCTGTTCCTGAGCAAACCTAAACGTATCCCTAGCCGTCATCGGAGACGACTGAAAAATCAGGCCCCAGGAAATGCGTTGCAAGCCCCTTTGGACCATCCAAAAGTGCCCCCAAAGGAAGGCTTTGGGTACAAGAGAACTCCCCAGGGGAGCCTTTACGCAGCCCCACATGCAACTGGACCCTCCGGGTTCGCTGTTTCCGAGCAAACCTAAACGTAGCCCTAGCCGTCATCGGAGACGACTGAAAAATCAGGCCCCAGGAAATGCGTTGCAAGCCCTTTTCGCCCATCCAAAAGTGCCCCCAAAGGAAGGCTTTGGGTACAAGAGAACTCCCCAGGGGAGCCTTTACGCAGCCCCACATGCAACTGGACCCTCCGGGTTCGCTGTTTCCGACCATCCCTAAACGTAGCCCTAGCCGTCATCGGAGACGACTGAAAAATCAGGCCCCAGGAAATGCGTTGCAAGCCCCTTTGGACCATCCAAAAGTGCCCCCAAAGGAAGGTTTTGGGTACAAGTGAACTCCCCAGGGGAGCCTTTACGCAGCCCCACATGCAACTGGACCCTCCGGGTTCGCTGTTTCCGAGCAAACCTAAACGTAGCCCTAGCCGTCATCGGAGACGAGTGAAAAATCAGGCCCCAGGAAATGCGTTGCAAGCCCCTTTGGACCATCCAAAAGTGCCCCCAAAGGAAGGCTTTGGGTACAAGTGAACTCCCCAGGGGAGCCTTTACGCAGCCCCACATGCAACTGGACCCTCCGGGTTCGCTGTTTCCGAGCAAACCTAAACGTAGCCCTAGCCGTCATCGGAGACGACTGAAAAATCAGGCCCCAGGAAATGCGTTCCGAGCCCTTTTCGCCCATCCAAAAGTGCCCCCAAAGGAAGGCTTTGGGTACAAGAGAACTCCCCAGGGGAGCCTTTACGCAGCCCCACATGCAACTGGACCCTCCGGGTTCGCTGTTTCCGAGCAAACCTAAACGTAGCCCTAGCCGTCATCGGAGACGACTGAAAAATCAGGCCCCAGGAAATGCGTTGCAAGCCCTTTTCGCCCATCCAAAAGTGCCCCCAAAGGAAGGCTTTGGGTACAAGAGAACTCCCCAGGGGAGCCTTTACGCAGCCCCACATGCAACTGGACCCTCCGGGTTCGCTGTTTCCGACCATCCCTAAACGTAGCCCTAGCCGTCATCGGAGACGACTGAAAACTCAGGCCCCAGGAAATGCGTTGCAAGCCCCTTTGGACCATCCAAAAGTGCCCCCAAAGGAAGGCTTTGGGTACAAGAGAACTCCCCAGGGGAGCCTTTACGCAGCCCCACATGCAACTGGACCCTCCGGGTTCGCTGTTTCCGAGCAAACCTAAACGTAGCCCTAGCCGTCATCGGAGACGACTGAAAAATCAGGCCCCAGGAAATGCGTTCCGAGCCCCTTTGGACCATCCAAAAGTGCCCCCAAAGGAAGGCTTTGGGTACAAGAGAACTCCCCAGGGGAGCCTTTACGCAGCCCCACATGCAACTGGACCCTCCGGGTTCGCTGTTTCCGAGCAAACCTAAACGTAGCCCTAGCCGTCATCGGAGACGACTGAAAAATCAGGCCCCAGGAAATGCGTTGCAAGCCCCTTTGGACCATCCAAAAGTGCCCCCAAAGGAAGGCTTTGGGTACAAGTGAACTCCCCAGGGGAGCCTTTACGCAGCCCCACATGCAACTGGACCCTCCGGGTTCGCTGTTTCCGAGCAAACCTAAACGTAGCCCTAGCCGTCATCGGAGACGACTGAAAAATCAGGCCCCAGGAAATGCGTTGCAAGCCCCTTTGGACCATCCAAAAGTGCCCCCAAAGGAAGGCTTTGGGTACAAGTGAACTCCCCAGGGGAGCCTTTACGCAGCCCCACATGCAACTGGACCCTCCGGGTTCGCTGTTTCCGAGCAAACCTAAACGTAGCCCTAGCCGTCATCGGAGACGACTGAAAAATCAGGCCCCAGGAAATGCGTTGCAAGCCCCTTTGGACCATCCAAAAGTGCCCCCAAAGGAAGGCTTTGGGTACAAGTGAACTCCCCAGGGGAGCCTTTACGCAGCCCCACATTCAACTGGACCCTCCGGGTTCGCTGTTCCTGAGCAAACCTAAACGTATCCCTAGCCGGCTTGGGAGACGAGTGAAAAATCAGGCCCCAGGAAATGCGTTGCAAGCCCCTTTGGACCATCCAAAAGTGCCCCCAAAGGAAGGCTTTGGGTACAAGAGAACTCCCCAGGGGAGCCTTTACGCAGCCCCACATGCAACTGGACCCTCCGGGTTTGCTGTTTCCGAGCAAACCTAAACGTAGCCCTAGCCGTCATCGGAAACGACTGAAAAATCAGGCCCCAGGAAATGCGTTGCAAGCCCCTTTGGACCATCCAAAAGTGCCCCCAAAGGAAGGCTTTGGGTACAAGTGAACTCCCCAGGGGAGCCTTTACGCAGCCCCACATTCAACTGGACCCTCCGGGTTCGCTGTTCCTGAGCAAACCTAAACGTATCCCTAGCCGTCATCGGAGACGACTGAAAAATCAGGCCCCAGGAAATGCGTTGCAAGCCCCTTTGGACCATCCAAAAGTGCCCCCAAAGGAAGGCTTTGGGTACAAGTGAACTCCCCAGGGGAGCCTTTACGCAGCCCCACATGCAACTGGACCCTCCGGGTTCGCTGTTTCCGAGCAAACCTAAACGTAGCCCTAGCCGTCATCGGAGACGACTGAAAAATCAGGCCCCAGGAAATGCGTTGCAAGCCCCTTTGGACCATCCAAAAGTGCCCCCAAAGGAAGGCTTTGGGTACAAGTGAACTCCCCAGGGGAGCCTTTACGCAGCCCCACATGCAACTGGACCCTCCGGGTTCGCTGTTTCCGAGCAAACCTAAACGTAGCCCTAGCCGTCATCGGAGACGACTGAAAAATCAGGCCCCAGGAAATGCGTTGCAAGCCCCTTTGGACCATCCAAAAGTGCCCCCAAAGGAAGGCTTTGGGTACAAGTGAACTCCCCAGGGGAGCCTTTACGCAGCCCCACATGCAACTGGACCCTCCGGGTTCGCTGTTTCCGAGCAAACCTAAACGTAGCCCTAGCCGTCATCGGAGACGACTGAAAAATCAGGCCCCAGGAAATGCGTTGCAAGCCCCTTTGGACCATCCAAAAGTGCCCCCAAAGGAAGGCTTTGGGTACAAGTGAACTCCCCAGGGGAGCCTTTACGCAGCCCCACATTCAACTGGACCCTCCGGGTTCGCTGTTCCTGAGCAAACCTAAACGTATCCCTAGCCGTCATCGGAGACGACTGAAAAATCAGGCCCCAGGAAATGCGTTGCAAGCCCCTTTGGACCATCCAAAAGTGCCCCCAAAGGAAGGCTTTGGGTACAAGTGAACTCCCCAGGGGAGCCTTTACGCAGCCCCACATGCAACTGGACCCTCCGGGTTCGCTGTTTCCGAGCAAACCTAAACGTAGCCCTAGCCGTCATCGGAGACGACTGAAAAATCAGGCCCCAGGAAATGCGTTGCAAGCCCCTTTGGACCATCCAAAAGTGCCCCCAAAGGAAGGCTTTGGGTACAAGTGAACTCCCCAGGGGAGCCTTTACGCAGCCCCACATGCAACTGGACCCTCCGGGTTCGCTGTTTCCGAGCAAACCTAAACGTAGCCCTAGCCGTCATCGGAGACGAGTGAAAAATCAGGCCCCAGGAAATGCGTTGCAAGCCCCTTTGGACCATCCAAAAGTGCCCCCAAAGGAAGGCTTTGGGTACAAGTGAACTCCCCAGGGGAGCCTTTACGCAGCCCCACATGCAACTGGACCCTCCGGGTTCGCTGTTTCCGAGCAAACCTAAACGTAGCCCTAGCCGGCATCGGAGACGACTGAAAAATCAGGCCCCAGGAAATGCGTTCCGAGCCCTTTTCGCCCATCCAAAAGTGCCCCCAAAGGAAGGCTTTGGGTACAAGTGAACTCCCCAGGGGAGCCTTTACGCAGCCCCACATGCAACTGGACCCTCCGGGTTCGCTGTTTCCGAGCAAACCTAAACGTAGCCCTAGCCGTCATCGGAGACGACTGAAAAATCAGGCCCCAGGAAATGCGTTGCAAGCCCTTTTCGCCCATCCAAAAGTGCCCCCAAAGGAAGGCTTTGGGTACAAGAGAACTCCCCAGGGGAGCCTTTACGCAGCCCCACATGCAACTGGACCCTCCGGGTTCGCTGTTTCCGACCATCCCTAAACGTAGCCCTAGCCGTCTTCGGAGACGACTGAAAAATCAGGCCCCAGGAAATGCGTTCCGAGCCCCTTTGGACCATCCAAAAGTGCCCCCAAAGGAAGGCTTTGGGTACAAGAGAACTCCCCAGGGGAGCCTTTACGCAGCCCCACATGCAACTGGACCCTCCGGGTTTGCTGTTTCCGAGCAAACCTAAACGTAGCCCTAGCCGTCATCGGAGACGACTGAAAAATCAGGCCCCAGGAAATGCGTTGCAAGCCCCTTTGGACCATCCAAAAGTGCCCCCAAAGGAAGGCTTTGGGTACAAGAGAACTCCCCAGGGGAGCCTTTACGCAGCCCCACATGCAACTGGACCCTCCGGGTTCGCTGTTTCCGACCATCCCTAAACGTATCCCTAGCCGTATTCGGAGACGAGTGAAAAATCAGGCCCCAGGAAATGCGTTGCAAGCCCCTTTGGACCATCCAAAAGTGCCCCAAAGGAAGGCTTTGGGTACAAGAGAACTCCCAGGGGAGCCTTTACGCAGCCCCACATGCAACTGGACCCTCCGGGTTCGCTGTTTCCGAGCAAACCTAAACGTAGCCCTAGCCGGCATCGGAGACGACTGAAAAATCAGGCCCCAGGAAATGCGTTGCAAGCCCCTTTGGACCATCCAAAAGTGCCCCCAAAGGAAGGCTTTGGGTACAAGAGAACTCCCCAGGGAGCCTTTACGCAGCCCCACATGCAACTGGACCCTCCGGGTTCGCTGTTTCCGAGCAAACCTAAACGTAGCCCTAGCCGGCATCGGAGACGACTGAAAAATATCAGGCCCCAGGAAATGCGTTGCAAGCCCCTTTGGACCATCCAAAAGTGCCCCCAAAGGAAGGCTTTGGGTACAAGTGAACTCCCCAGGGGAGCCTTTACGCAGCCCCACATGCAACTGGACCCTCCGGGTTCGCTGTTTCCGAGCAAACCTAAACGTAGCCCTAGCCGTCATCGGAGACGACTGAAAAATCAGGCCCCAGGAAATGCGTTGCAAGCCCCTTTGGACCATCCAAAAGTGCCCCCAAAGGAAGGCTTTGGGTACAAGTGAACTCCCCAGGGGAGCCTTTACGCAGCCCCACATGCAACTGGACCCTCCGGGTTCGCTGTTTCCGAGCAAACCTAAACGTAGCCCTAGCCGTCATCGGAGACGAGTGAAAAATCAGGCCCCAGGAAATGCGTTCCGAGCCCTTTTCGCCCATACAAAAGTGTCCCCAAAGGAAGGCTTTGGGTACAAGAGAACTCCCCAGGGGAGCCTTTACGCAGCCCCACATGCAACTGGACCCTCCGGGTTCGCTGTTTCCGAGCAAACCTAAACGTAGCCCTAGCCGTCATCGGAGACGACTGAAAAATCAGGCCCCAGGAAATGCGTTGCAAGCCCCTTTGGACCATCCAAAAGTGCCCCAAAGGAAGGCTTTGGGTACAAGAGAACTCCCCAGGGGAGCCTTTACGCAGCCCCACATGCAACTGGACCCTCCGGGTTCGCTGTTTCCGAGCATCCCTAAACGTAGCCCTAGCCGTCATCGGAGACGACTGAAAAATCAGGCCCCAGGAAATGCGTTGCAAGCCCCTTTGGACCATCCAAAAGTGCCCCAAAGGAAGGCTTTGGGTACAAGAGAACTCCCCAGGGGTGCCTTTACGCAGCCCCACATGCAACTGGACCCTCCGGGTTTGCTGTTTCCGAGCAAACCTAAACGTAGCCCTAGCCGTCATCGGAGACGACTGAAAATCAGGCCCCAGGAAATGCGTTGCAAGCCCCTTTGGACCATCCAAAAGTGCCCCCAAAGGAAGGCTTTGGGTACAAGTGAACTCCCCAGGGGAGCCTTTACGCAGCCCCACATTCAACTGGACACTCCGGGTTCGCTGTTCCGGAGCAAACCTAAACGTATCCCTAGCCGTCATCGGAGACGAGTGAAAAATCAGGCCCCAGGAAATGCGTTGCAAGCCCCTTTGGACCATCCAAAAGTGCCCCAAAGGAAGGCTTTGGGTACAAGAGAACTCCCCAGGGAGCCTTTACGCAGCCCCACATGCAACTGGACCCTCTGGGTTCGCTGTTTCCGACCATCCCTAAACGTAGCCCTAGCCGTCATCGAGACGACTGAAAAATCAGGCCCCAGGAAATGCATTGCAAGCCCCTTTGGACCATCCAAAAGTGCCCCCAAAGGAAGGCTTTGGGTACAAGTGAACTCGCCAGGGGAGCCTTTACGCAGCCCCACATGCAACTGGACCCTCCGGGTTCGCTGTTTCCGAGCAAACCTAAACGTAGCCCTAGCCGTCATCGGAGACGAGTGAAAAATCAGGCCCCAGGAAATGCGTTGCAAGCCCCTTTGGACCATCCAAAAGTGCCCCCAAAGGAAGGCTTTGGGTACAAGAGAACTCCCCAGGGGAGCCTTTACGCAGCCCCACATGCAAGTCGACCCTCCGGGTTCGCTGTTTCCGAGCAAACCTAAACGTAGCCCTAGCCGTCATCGGAGACGAGTGAAAAATCAGGCCCAGGAAATGCGTTGCAAGCACCTTTGGACCATCCAAAAGTGCCCCCAAAGGAAGGCTTTGGGTACAAGAGAACTCCCAGGGGAGCCTTTACGCAGCCCCACATGCAACTGGACCCTCCGGGTTCGCTGTTTCCGAGCAAACCTAAACGTAGCCCTAGCCGTCATCGGAGACGACTGAAAAATCAGGCCCCAGGAAATGCGTTGCAAGCGCTTTTCGCCCATCCAAAAGTGCTCCCAAAGGAAGGCTTTGGGTACAAGTGAACTCCCCAGGGGAGCCTTTACGCAGCCCCACATGCAACTGGACCCTCCGGGTTCGCTGTTTCCGAGCAAACCTAAACGTAGCCCTAGCCGTCATCGGAGACGACTGAAAAATCAGGCCCCAGGAAATGCGTTGCAAGCCCCTTTGGACCATCCAAAGTGCCCCCAAAGGAAGGCTTTGGGTACAAGAGAACTCCCCAGGGGTGCCTTTACGCAGCCCCACATGCAACTGGACCCTCCGGGTTTGCTGTTTCCGAGCAAACCTAAACGTAGCCCTAGCCGTCATCGGAGACGACTGAAAAATCAGGCCCAGGAAATGCGTTGCAAGCCCCTTTGGACCATCCAAAAGTGCCCCCAAAGGAAGGCTTTGGGTACAAGTGAACTCCCCAGGGAGCCTTTACGCAGCCCCACATTCAACTGGACCCTCCGGGTTCGCTGTTCCTGAGCAAACCTAAACGTATCCCTAGCCGTCATCGCGACGACTGAAAAATCAGGCCCCAGGAAATGCGTTGCAAGCCCCTTTGGACCATCCAAAAGTGCCCCCAAAGGAAGGCTTTGGGTACAAGAGAACTCCCCAGGGAGCCTTTACGCAGCCCCACATGCAACTGGACCCTCCGGGTTCGCTGTTTCCGACCATCCCTAAACGTAGCCCTAGCCGTCATCGGAGACGACTGAAAAATCAGGCCCAGGAAATGCGTTGCAAGCCCTTTGGACCATCCAAAAGTGCCCCCAAAGGAAGGCTTTGGGTACAAGAGAACTCCCCAGGGGAGCCTTTACGCAGCCCCACATGCAACTGGACCCTCCGGGTTCGCTGTTTCCGAGCAAACCTAAACGTAGCCCTAGCCGTCTTCGGAGACGACTGAAAAATCAGGCCCCAGGAAATGCGTTGCAAGCCCCTTTGGACCATCCAAAAGTGCCCCCAAAGGAAGGCTTTGGGTACAAGTGAACTCCCCAGGGGAGCCTTTACGCAGCCCCACATGCAACTGGACCCTCCGGGTTCGCTGTTCCTGAGCAAACCTAAACGTATCCCTAGCCGTCATCAGAGACGACTGAAAAATCAGGCCCCAGGAAATGCGTTGCAAGCCCCTTTGGACCATCCAAAAGTGCCCCCAAAGGAAGGCTTTGGGTACAAGAGAACTCCCCAGGGGAGCCTTTACGCAGCCCCACATGCAACTGGACCCTCCGGGTTCGCTGTTTCCGAGCAAACCTAAACGTAGCCCTAGCCGTCATCGGAGACGACTGAAAAATCAGGCCCCAGGAAATGCGTTCCGAGCCCCTTTGGACCATCCAAAAGTGCCCCCAAAGGAAGGCTTTGGGTACAAGAGAACTCCCCAGGGGAGCCTTTACGCAGCCCCACATGCAACTGGACCCTCCGGGTTCGCTGTTTCCGAGCAAACCTAAACGTAGCCCTAGCCGTCATCGGAGACGAGTGAAAAATCAGGCCCCAGGAAATGCGTTGCAAGCCCCTTTGGACCATCCAAAAGTGCCCCAAAGGAAGGCTTTGGGTACAAGTGAACTCCCCAGGGGAGCCTTTACGCAGCCCCACATGCAACTGGACCCTCCGGGTTCGCTGTTTCCGAGCAAACCTAAACGTAGCCCTAGCCGTCATCGGAGACGACTGAAAAATCAGGCCCCAGGAAATGCGTTGCAAGCCCTTTTCGCCCATCCAAAAGTGCCCCCAAAGGAAGGCTTTGGGTACAAGAGAACTCCCCAGGGGAGGCTTTACGCAGCCCCACATGCAACTGGACCCTCCGGGTTCGCTGTTTCCGAGCAAACCTAAACGTAGCCCTAGCCGTCATCGGAGACGACTGAAAAATCAGGCCCCAGGAAATGCGTTGCAAGCCCTTTTCGCCCATCCAAAAGTGCCCCCAAAGGAAGGCTTTGGGTACAAGAGAACTCCCCAGGGGAGCCTTTACGCAGCCCCACATGCAACTGGACCCTCCGGGTTCGCTGTTTCCGAGCAAACCTAAACGTAGCCCTAGCCGTCATCGGAGACGACTGAAAAATCAGGCCCCAGGAAATGCGTTCCGAGCCCCTTTGGACCATCCAAAAGTGCCCCCAAAGGAAGGCTTTGGGTACAAGTGAACTCCCCAGGGGAGCCTTTACGCAGCCCCACATGCAACTGGACCCTCCGGGTTCGCTGTTTCCGACCATCCCTAAACATAGCCCTAGCCGTCATCGGAGACGACTGAAAAATCAGGCCCCAGGAAATGCGTTGCAAGCCCCTTTGGACCATCCAAAAGTGCCCCCAAAGGAAGGCTTTGGGTACAAGTGAACTCCCCAGGGGAGCCTTTACGCAGCCCCACATGCAACTGGACCCTCCGGGTTCGCTGTTTCCGAGCAAACCTAAACGTAGCCCTAGCCGTCATCGGAGACGAGTGAAAATCAGGCCCAGGAAATGCGTTCCGAGCCCTTTTCGCCCATCCAAAAGTGCCCCCAAAGGAAGGCTTTGGGTACAAGAGAACTCCCCAGGGGAGCCTTTACGCAGCCCCACATGCAACTGGACCCTCCGGGTTCGCTGTTTCCGAGCAAACCTAAACGTAGCCCTAGCCGTCATCGGAGACGACTGAAAAATCAGGCCCCAGGAAATGCGTTGCAAGCCCCTTTGGACCATCCAAAAGTGCCCCCAAAGGAAGGCTTTGGATACAAGTGAACTCCCCAGGGGAGCCTTTACGCAGCCCCACATGCAACTGGACCCTCCGGGTTCGCTGTTTCCGAGCAAACCTAAACGTAGCCCTAGCCGTCATCGGAGACGAGTGAAAAATCAGGCCGCAGGAAATGCGTTGCAAGCCCCTTTGGACCATCCAAAAGTGCCCCCAAAGGAAGGCTTTGGGTACAAGTGAACTCCCCAGGGGAGCCTTTACGCAGCCCCACATGCAACTGGACCCTCCGGGTTCGCTGTTTCCGAGCAAACCTAAACGTAGCCCTAGCCGTATTCGGAGACGACTGAAAAATCAGGCCCCAGGAAATGCGTTGCAAGCCCCTTTGGACCATCCAAAAGTGCCCCCAAAGGAAGGCTTTGGGTACAAGAGAACTCCCCAGGGGAGCCTTTACGCAGCCCCACATGCAACTGGACCCTCCGGGTTCGCTGTTTCCGAGCAAACCTAAACGTAGCCCTAGCCGTCATCGGAGACGACTGAAAAATCAGGCCCCAGGAAATGCGTTGCAAGCCCCTTTGGACCATCCAAAAGTGCCCCCAAAGGAAGGCTTTGGGTACAAGAGAACTCCCCAGGGGAGCCTTTACGCAGCCCCACATGCAACTGGACCCTCCGGGTTCGCTGTTTCCGACCATCCCTAAACGTATCCCTAGCCGTCTTCGGAGACGACTGAAAAATCAGGCCCCAGGAAATGCGTTGCAAGCCCCTTTGGACCATCCAAAAGTGCCCCCAAAGGAAGGCTTTGGGTACAAGAGAACTCCCCAGGGGAGCCTTTACGCAGCCCCACATGCAACTGGACCCTCCGGGTTCGCTGTTTCCGAGCAAACCTAAACGTAGCCCTAGCCGGCATCGGAGACGACTGAAAAATCAGGCCCCAGGAAATGCGTTGCAAGCCCCTTTGGACCATCCAAAAGTGCCCCCAAAGGAAGGCTTTGGGTACAAGAGAACTCCCCAGGGGAGCCTTTACGCAGCCCCACATGCAACTGACCCTCCGGGTTCGCTGTTTCCGAGCAAACCTAAACGTAGCACTAGCCGTCATCGGAGACGACTGAAAAATCAGGCCCCAGGAAATGCGTTCCGAGCCCTTTTCGCCCATCCAAAAGTGCCCCCAAAGGAAGGCTTTGGGTACAAGTGAACTCCCCAGGGGAGCCTTTACGCAGCCCCACATGCAACTGGACCCTCCGGGTTCGCTGTTTCCGACCATCCCTAAACGTAGCCCTAGCCGTCATCGGAGACGACTGAAAAATCAGGCCCCAGGAAATGCGTTGCAAGCCCCTTTGGACCATCCAAAAGTGCCCCCAAAGGAAGGCTTTGGGTACAAGAGAACTCCCCAGGGGAGCCTTTACGCAGCCCCACATGCAACTGGACCCTCCGGGTTTGCTGTTTCCGAGCAAACCTAAACGTAGCCCTAGCCGTCATCGGAGACGACTGAAAAATCAGGCCCCAGGAAATGCGTTGCAAGCCCCTTTGGACCATCCAAAAGTGCCCCCAAAGGAAGGCTTTGGGTACAAGTGAACTCCCCAGGGGAGCCTTTACGCAGCCCCACATGCAACTGGACCCTCCGGGTTCGCTGTTTCCGAGCATCCCTAAACATAGCCCTAGCCGGCATCGAAGACGACTGAAAAATCAGGCCCCAGGAAATGTGTTCCGAGCACTTTTTGCCCATCCAAAAGTGCCCCCAAAGGAAGGCTTTGGGTACAAGAGAACTCCCCAGGGGAGCCTTTACGCAGCCCCACATGCAACTGGACCCTCCGGGTTCGCTGTTTCCCGAGCAAACCTAAACGTAGCCCTAGCCGTCATCGGAGACGACTGAAAAATCAGGCCCCAGGAAATGCGTTGCAAGCCCCTTTGGACCATCCAAAAGTGCCCCCAAAGGAAGGCTTTGGGTACAAGTGAACTCCCCAGGGGAGCCTTTACGCAGCCCCACATGCAACTGGACCCTCCGGGTTCGCTGTTTCCGAGCAAACCTAAACGTAGCCCTAGCCGTCATCGGAGACGAGTGAAAAATCAGGCCCCAGGAAATGCGTTCCGAGCCCTTTTCGCCCATCCAAAAGTGCCCCCAAAGGAAGGCTTTGGGTACAAGAGAACTCCCAGGGGAGCCTTTACGCAGCCCCACATGCAACTGGACCCTCCGGGTTCGCTGTTTCCGAGCAAACCTAAACGTAGCCCTAGCCGTCATCGGAGACGACTGAAAAATCAGGCCCCAGGAAATGCGTTGCAAGCCCCTTTGGACCATCCAAAAGTGCCCCCAAAGGAAGGCTTTGGGTACAAGAGAACTCCCCAGGGGAGCCTTTACGCAGCCCCACATGCAACTGGACCCTCCGGGTTCGCTGTTTCCGAGCATCCCTAAACGTAGCCCTAGCCGTCATCGGAGACGACTGAAAAATCAGGCCCCAGGAAATGCGTTGCAAGCCCCTTTGGACCATCCAAAAGTGCCCCCAAAGGAAGGCTTTGGGTACAAGAGAACTCCCCAGGGGTGCCTTTACGCAGCCCCACATGCAACTGGACCCTCCGGGTTTGCTGTTTCCGAGCAAACCTAAACGTAGCCCTAGCCGTCATCGGAGACGACTGAAAAATCAGGCCCCAGGAAATGCGTTGCAAGCCCCTTTGGACCATCCAAAAGTGCCCCCAAAGGAAGGCTTTGGGTACAAGTGAACTCCCCAGGGGAGCCTTTACGCAGCCCCACATTCAACTGGACACTCCGGGTTCGCTGTTCCGGAGCAAACCTAAACGTATCCCTAGCCGTCATCGGAGACGACTGAAAAATCAGGCCCCAGGAAATGCGTTGCAAGCCCCTTTGGACCATCCAAAAGTGCCCCCAAAGGAAGGCTTTGGGTACAAGAGAACTCCCCAGGGGAGCCTTTACGCAGCCCCACATGCAACTGGACCCTCTGGGTTCCCTGTTTCCGACCATCCCTAAACGTAGCCCTAGCCGTCATCGGAGACGACTGAAAAATCAGGCCCCAGGAAATGCATTGCAAGCCCCTTTGGACCATCCAAAAGTGCCCCCAAAGGAAGGCTTTGGGTACAAGTGAACTCGCCAGGGGAGCCTTTACGCAGCCCCACATGCAACTGGACCCTCCGGGTTCGCTGTTTCCGAGCAAACCTAAACGTAGCCCTAGCCGTCATCGGAGACGAGTGAAAAATCAGGCCCCAGGAAATGCGTTGCAAGCCCCTTTGGACCATCCAAAAGTGCCCCCAAAGGAAGGCTTTGGGTACAAGAGAACTCCCCAGGGGAGCCTTTACGCAGCCCCACATGCAACTCGACCCTCCGGGTTCGCTGTTTCCGAGCAAACCTAAACGTAGCCCTAGCCGTCATCGGAGACGAGTGAAAAATCAGGCCCCAGGAAATGCGTTGCAAGCCCCTTTGGACCATC
>NW_027076125.1:0-14000 GCF_963932015.1 Anas acuta
CACGAGTTTTCAGTCTTCTCTCATGCCGGCTAGGTCTATGTTTAGTGTTGCTCGGAAAGAGCGAACCCGCAGTGTCCAGTTGCATGTGGGGCTGCGTAAAGGCTCCCCTGGGGAGTTCACTTGTACCCAAAGCCTTCCTTTGGGGGCACTTTTGGATGGTCCAAGGGGAATCGCAATGTATTTTCTGAGGCCCGCATTTTCGGTCTTCTCCCATTGCGCCGAGGGCTATAGTTAGGCTTGCGGTGAAAGAGTGAACCCGGAGGGTCCAGTTGCATGTGGGGCTGCGTAAAGGCTCCCCTGGGGAGTTCACTTGTACCCAAAGCCTTCCTTTGGTTGCACTTTTAGATGGGCGAAAGGAGCTCAGAAAGCGTTTTCTGGGGCCCGATTTTTCAGTCGTCTGCCATGCGGGCCAGGGATATATTCAGGGTTGCTGTGAAAGAGCGAATACGGAGGGTCCAGTTGCATGTGGGGCTGCATAAAGGCTCCCCTGGGGAGTTCACTTGTACCCAAAGCCTTCCTCTGGGGGCACTTTTTGATGGGAGAATGGGGCTTGTAACGCGTTTTCTGGGGCTCGATTTTTCAGTCTTCTGCCATGCTGCCTAGTTTTATATTAAGGGTTGCTCGGAAACAGCAAACCCGGAGGGTCCAGTTGCATGTGGGGCTGCGTAAAGGCTCCCCTGGGGAGTTCACTTGTACCCAAAGCCTTCCTTTGGGGGCACTTTTGGATGGGTGAGCGGGGCTTGAAACGCTTTTTCTGGGGCCCGAGTTTTCAGTCGTCTCCCATGCTGGCTAGTGTTATATTTAGTGTTGCTCAGAAACAGCGAACCCGGAAAGTCCAGTTGCATGTGGGGCTGCATAAAGGCACCCCTGGGGAGTTCACTTGTACCCAAAGCCTTCCTTTGGGGGCACTTTTGGATGGTCCAACGGGAATCACAATGCGTTTTCTGAGGCCCGCTTTTTCAGTCTTCTCCCATTGCGACGAGGGATATATTTAGGCTTGTGGTGAAAGAGTGAACCGGGAGGGTCCAGTTGCATGTGGGGCTGCATAAAGGCTCGCCTGGGGAGTTCACTTGTACCCAAAGGCTCTCTTTGGGGGCACATCTTGATGGGTGAATGGGGCTTGAAACGCTTTTTCTGTGGCCCGAGTTTTCAGTCGTCTCCCATGCCGGCTAGGGCTTTATTAAGGGTTGCTCGTAAACAGCGAACCCGGAGGGTGCAGTGGCATGTGGGGCTGCGTAAAGGCTCCCCTGGGGAATTCACTTGTACCCAAAGCCTTCCTCTGGGGGCACTTCTGGATGGGTGAATGGGGCTTGTAACGCGTTTTCTCGGGCCCGATTTTTCAGTCGTCTGCCATGCGGGACAGGGTTATATTTAGGGTTGCTGTGAAAGAGCGAATACGGAGGGTCCCGTTTCATGTGGGGCTACATAAAGGCTCCCCTGGGGAGTTCACTTGTACCCAAACCTTCCTCTGGGGGCACTTTTGAGTGGGCGAAAGGGGCTCGGAAAGCGTTTTCTGTGGCACGAGTTTTCAGTCTTCTCTCATGCCGGCTAGGTCTATGTTTAGTGTTGCTCGGAAAGAGCGAACCCGCAGTGTCCAGTTGCATGTGGGGCTGCGTAAAGGCTCCCCTGGGGAGTTCACTTGTACCCAAAGCCTTCCTTTGGGGGCACTTTTGGATGGTCCAAGGGGAATCGCAATGTATTTTCTGAGGCCCGCATTTTTGGTCTTCTCCCATTGCGCCGAGGGCTATAGTTAGGCTTGCGGTGAAAGAGTGAACCCGGAGGGTCCAGTTGCATGTGGGGCTGCATAAAGGCTCCCCTGGGGAGTTCACTTGTACTCAAAGCCTTCCTTTGGTTGCACTTTTAGATGGGCGAAAGGGGCTCAGAAAGCGTTTTCTGGGACCCGAGTTTTCAGTCGTCTGCCATGCGGGCCAGGGATATATTCAGGGTTGCTGTGAAAGAGCGAATACGGAGGGTCCAGTTGCATGTGGGGCTGCATAAAGGCTCCCCTGGGGAGTTCACTTGTACCCAAAGCCTTCCTCTGGGGGCACTTTTGGATGGGAGAATGGGGCTTGTAACGCGTTTTCTGGGGCTCGATTTTTCAGTCTTCTGCCATGCTGCCTAGTTTTATATTAAGGGTTGCTCGGAAACAGCAAACCCGGAGGGTCCAGTTGCATGTGGGGCTGCGTAAAGGCTCCCCTGGGGAGTTCACTTGTACCCAAAGCCTTCCTTTGGGGGCACTTTTGGATGGGTGAGCGGGGCTTGAAACGCTTTTTCTGTGGCCCGAGTTTTCAGTCGTCTCCCATGCTGGGTAGGGTTATATTTAGTGTTGCTCAGAAACAGCGAACCCGGAAAGTCCAGTTGCATGTGGGGCTGCATAAAGGCTCCCCTGGGGAGTTCACTTGTACCCAAAGCCTTCCTTTGGGGGCACTTTTGGATGGTCCAACGGGAATCACAATGCGTTTTCGGAGGCCCGCTTTTTCAGTCTTCTCCCATTGCGACGAGGGCTATATTTAGGCTTGTGGTGAAAGAGTGAACCCGGAGGGTCCAGTTGCATGTGGGGCTGCATAAAGGCTCGCCTGGGGAGTTCACTTGTACCCAAAGCCTTCGTTTAGGTGCACTACTGGATGGGCGAACGGGGCTTGAAACTCTTTTTCTGTGGCCCGAGTTTTCAGTCTTCTGCCATGCTGGCTAGGGTTCTATTTAGGGTTGCTTGGAAAGAGCGAACCCAGAGGGTCCAGTTGCATGTGGGGCTGCATAAAGGCTCCCCTGGGGAGTTCACTTGTACCAAAAGCCTTCCTCTGGGGGTACTTTTGAATGGGCGAAATGGGCTCGGAAAGCGTTTTCTGTGGCCCGAGTTTTCAGTCGTCTCCCATGCCTTCTAGGGCTATGTTTAGTGTTGCTCGGAAAGACCGAACGCGGAGGGTCCAGTTGCATGTGGGGCTGCATAAAGGCTCCCCTGAGGAGTTCACTTGTACCCAAAGCCTTCCTTTGGGGGCACTTCTGGATGGGTGAATGGGGCTTGAAACGCTTTTTCTGTGGCCCGAGTTTTCAGTCTTCTCCCATTGCGCCGAGGGCTATATATAGGCTTGCAGTGAAAGAGTGAACGCGGAGGGTCCAGCTGCATGTGGGGCTGCGTAAAGGCTCCCCTGGGGAGTTCACTTGTTCCCAAAGCCTTCCTTTGGGGGCACTTCTGGATGGGTGAATGGGGCTTGAAACGCTTTTTCTGTGGCCCGAGTTTTCAGTCTTCTGCCATGCTGACTAGGGTTATATTTAGGGTTGCTCGGAAACAGAGAACCCGGAGGGTCCAGTTGCATGTGGGGCTGCATAAAGGCTCCCCTGGGGAGTTCACTTGTACCCAAAGCCTTCCTCTGGGGGCACTTTTGAATGGGCGAAAGGGGCTCGGAAAGCGTTTTCTGGGGCCCGAGTTTTCAGTCGTCTCCCATGCCTGCTAGGGCTATGTTTAGTGTTGCTCGGAAAGAGCGAACCCGGAGGGTCCAGTTGCATGTGGGGCTGCATAAAGGCTCCCCTGGGGAGTTCACTTGTACCCAAAGCCTTCCTTTGGGGGCACTTTTGGATGGGCGAATGGGGCTTGTAACGCGTTTTCTGGTGCCCGATTTTTCAGTCGTCTGCCATGCGGGCCAGGGATATATTTAGGGTTGCTGTGAAAGAGCGAATACGGAGGGTCCAGTTGCATGTGGGGCTGCATAAATGCTCCCCTGGGAAGTTCAGATGTACCCAAAGCCTTCCTCTGGGGGAACTTTTGGATTGGCGAATGGGGCTTTTAACGCGTTTTCTGGGACCCGAGTTTTCAGTCGTCTCCCATGCGGGCCAGGGTTTTATTTAAGGTTGCTGTGAAAGAGTGAACCCGGAGGGTCCAGTTGCATGTGGGGCTGCGTAAAGGCTCCCCTGGGGAGTTCACTTGTTCCCAAAGCCTTCCTCTGGGGCACTTTTGAATGGGCAAAAGGGGCTCGGAAAGCGTTTTCTGGGGCCCAAGTTTTCAGTCGTCTCCCATGCCGGCTAGGGCTATGTTTAGTGTTGCTCGGAAAGAGCGAACCCGCAGGGTCCAGTTGCATGTGGGGCTGCATAAAGGCTCCCCTGGGGAGTTCACTTGTACCCAAAGCCTTCCTTTGGGGGCACTTCTGGATGGGTGAATGGGGATAGAAACGCTTTTTCTGTGGCCCGAGTTTTCAGTCTTCTGCCATGCTGGCTAGTGTTTTATTAAGGGTTGCTCGGAAACAGCAAACCCGGAGGGTCCAGTTGCATGTGGGGCTGCGTAAAGGCTCCCCTGGAGAGTTCAGATGTACCCAAAGCCTTCCTTTGGGTCACTTTTGGATGGGAGAATCGGACTTGTAACTCGTTTTCTGGTGCCCGATTTTTCAGTCGACTGCCATGCGGGCCAGGGTTATATTTAGGGTTGCTGTGAAAGAGCGAACCCGCAGGGTCCAGTTGCATGTGGGGCTGCATTAAGGCTCCCCTGGGGAGTTCACTTGTACCCAAAGCCTTCCTTTGGGGGCACTTTTGGATGGTCCAAGGGGAATCGCAATGCGTTTTCTGAGGCCCGCTTTTTCAGCCTTCTCCCATTGCGCCGAGGGCTATATATAGGCTTGACGTGAAAGAGTGAACACGGAGGGTCCAGATGCATGTAGGGCTTCCTAAAGTCTCACCTGGGGAGTTCAGTTGTACCCAAAGCCTTCTTCTGGGGGCACTTTTGGATGGGAGAATGGGGCTTGTAACGCGTTTTCTGTGGCCCGATTTTTCAGTCGTCTCCCATGCTGGCTAGGGCTATGTTTAGTGTTGCTCGGAAAGAGCGAACCCGGAGGGTCCAGTTGCATGTGGGGCTGCATAAAGGCTCCCCTGGGGAGTTCACTTGTACCCAAAGCCTTCCTTTGGGGGCACTTCTGGATGGGTGAATGGGGCTTGAAACGCTTTTTCTGTGGCCCGAGTTCTCAGTCTTCTGCCATGCTGGCTAGGGTTATATTTAGGGTTGCTCGGAAACAGAGAACCCGGAGGGTCCAGTTGCATGTGGGGCTGCATAAAGGCTCCCCTGGGGAGTTCACTTGTACCCAAAGCCTTCCCTTGGGGTCACTTTTGGATGGTCCAAGGGGAATCGCAATGCGTTTTCTGAGGCCCACTTTTTCAGTTTTCTCCCATTGCGCCGAGGGCTATATTTAGGCTTGCTGTGAAAGAGTGAACCCGAAGGCTCCAGTTGCATGTGGGGCTGCGTAAAGGCTCCCCTGGGGAGTTCAGTTGTACCTAAAGCCTTCGTTTAGGTGCACTTCTGGATGTGCGAATGGGGCTTGTAACGCGTTTTCTGGGGCCCGAGTTTTCAGTCGTCTCTCATGCCGGATAGGGCTATGTTTAGTGTTGCTCAAAAAGAGCGAATACGCAGGGTCCAGTTGCATGTGGGGCTGCATAAATGCTCCCCTGGGGAGTTCACTTGTACCCAAAGCCTTCCTTTAGGGGCACTTCTGGATGGGCGAATGGGGCGTGAAACTCTGTTTCTGTGGCCGGAGATTTCAGTCTTCTGCCATGCTGGCTAGGGTTATATTTAGGGTTTCTCATAAACAGCGAACCCGGAGGGTCCAGTTGCATGTGGGGCTGCGTGAAGGCTCCCATGCGGAGTTCACTTGTACCCAAAGCCTTCCTCTGGGGCACTTTTGAATGGGCGAAAGGGGCTCGGAAAGCGTTTTCTGGGGCCCGAGTTTTCAGTCGTCTCCCATGCCGGCTAGGGCTATGTTTACTGTTGCTCGTAAAGAGCGAACCCGGAGGGTCCAGTTGCATGTGGGGCTGCATAAAGGCTCCCCTGGGGAGTTCCTTGTACCCAAAGCCTTCCTCTGGGGGCACTTTTGGATGGGCGAATGGGGCTTTTAACGCGTTTTCTGTGGCCCGAGTTTTCAGTCTTCTGCCATGCTGGCTAGTGTTTTATTAAGGGTTGCTCGGAAACAGCAAACCCGGAGGGTCCAGTTGCATGTGGGGCTGCGTAAAGGCTCCCCTGGAGAGTTCAGTTGTACCCAAAGCCTTCCTTTGGGTCACTTTTGGATGGGAGAATCGGACTTGTAACTCGTTTTCTGGTGCCCGATTTTTCAGTCGACTGCCATGCGGGCCAGGGTTATATTTAGGGTTGCTGTGAAAGAGCGAACACGGAGGGTCCAGTTGCATGTGGGGCTGCATAAATGCTCCCCTGGGAAGTTCAGATGTACCCAAAGCCTTTTTCTGGGGGATCTTTTGGATGGGCGAATGGGGCTTGTAACGCGTTTTCTGGGGCCCGAGTTTTCAGTCGTCTCCCATGCCGGCTAGGGTTATGTTTAGGGTTGCTCGGAAAGAGCGAACCCGCAGGGTCCAGTTGCATGTGGGGCTGCATTAAGGCTCCCCTGGGGAGTTCACTTGTACCCAAAGCCTTCCTTTGGGGGCACTTTTGGATGGTCCAAGGGGAATCGCAATGCGTTTTCTGAGGCCCGCTTTTTCAGCCTTCTCCCATTGCGCCGAGGGCTATATTTAGGCTTGCGGTGAAAGAGTGAACGCGGAGGGTCCAGTTGCATGTGGGGCTGCATAAAGGCTCGCCTTGGGAGTTCAGTTGTACCCAAAGCCTTCCTCTGGGGGCACTTCTGGATGGGCGAACGGGGCTTGAAACTCTTTTTCTGTGGCCCGAGTTTTCAGTCTTCTCCCATTGCGCCGAGGGCTATATATAGGCTTGCAGTGAAAGAGTGAACGCGGAGGGTCCAGATGCATGTGGGGCTTCCTAAAGGCTCACCTGGGGAGTTCAGTTGTGCCCAAAGCCTTCTTCTGGGGGCACTTTTGGATGGGAGAATGGGGCTTGTAACGCGTTTTCTGTAGCCCGATTTTTCAGTCTTCTGCCATGCGGGCCAGGGATATATTTAGGGTTGCTGTGAAAGAGCGAATACGGAGGGTCCAGTTGCATGTGGGGCTGTATAAAGGCACCCCTGGGGAGTTCAGTTGTACTCAAAGCCTTCCTTTGGGGGCACTTTTGAATGGGCGAAAAGGGCTCGGAATGCGTTTTTTAAGGCCTGAGTTCTCAGCCGTCTCCCATGCTGGCTAGGGCTATGTTTAGTGTTGCTCGGAAAGAGCGAACCCGGAGGGTCCAGTTGCATGTGGGGCTGCATAAAGGCTCCCCTGGGGAGTTCACTTGTACCCAAAGCCTTCCTTTGGGGGCACTTCTGGATGGGTGAATGGGGCTTGAAACGCTTTTTCTGTGGCCCGAGTTCTCAGTCTTCTGCCATGCTGGCTAGGGTTATATTTAGGGTTGCTCGGAAACAGAGAACCCGGAGGGTCCAGTTGCATGTGGGGCTGCATAAAGGCTCCCCTGGGGAGTTCACTTGTACCCAAAGCCTTCCCTTGGGGTCACTTTTGGATGGTCCTAGGGGAATCGCAATGCGTTTTCTGAGGCCCACTTTTTCAGTTTTCTCCCATTGCGCCGAGGGCTATATTTAGGCTTGCGGTGAAAGAGTGAACCCGAAGGCTCCAGTTGCATGTGGGGCTGCGTAAAGGCTCCCCTGGGGAGTTCAGTTGTACCTAAAGCCTTCGTTTAGGTGCACTTCTGGATGTGTAAATGGGGCTTGTAACGCGTTTTCTAGGGCCCGAGTTTTCAGTCGTCTCCCATGCCGGATAGGGCTATGTTTAGTGTTGCTCAAAAAGAGCGAATACGCAGGGTCCAGTTGCATGTGGGGCTGCATAAATGCTCCCCTGGGGAGTTCACTTGTACCCAAAGCCTTCCTTTAGGGGCACTTCTGGATGGGCGAATGGGGCGTGAAACTCTGTTTCTGTGGCCGGAGATTTCAGTCTTCTGCCATGCTGTCTAGGGTTATATTTAGGGTTTCTCATAAACAGCGAACCCGGAGGGTCCAGTTGCATGTGGGGCTGCGTGAAGGCTCCCCTGCGGAGTTCACTTGTACCCAAAGCCTTCCTCTGGGGGCACTTTTGAATGGGCGAAAGGGGCTCGGAAAGCGTTTTCTGGGGCCCGAGTTTTCAGTCGTCTCCCATGCCGGCTAGGGCTATGTTTACTGTTGCTCGTAAAGAGCGAACCCGGAGGGTCCAGTTGCATGTGGGGCTGCATAAAGGCTCCCCTGGGGAGTTCACTTGTACCCAAAGCCTTCCTTTGGGGGCACTTCTGGATGGGTGAATGGGGATTGAAACACTTTTTCTGTGGCCCGAGTTTTCAGTCTTCTGCCATGCTGGCTAGTGTTTTATTAAGGGTTGCTCGGAAACAGCAAACCCGGAGGGTCCAGTTGCATGTGGGGCTGCGTAAAGGCTCCCCTGGAGAGTTCAGTTGTACCCAAAGCCTTCCTTTGGGTCACTTTTGGATGGGAGAATCGGACTTGTAACTCGTTTTCTGGTGCCCGATTTTTCAGTCAACTGCCATGCGGGCCAGGGTTATATTTAGGGTTGCTGTGAAAGAGCGAACACGGAGGGTCCAGTTGCATGTGGGGCTGCATAAATGCTCCCCTGGGGAGTTCAGATGTACCCAAAGCCTTCCTCTGGGGGATCTTTTGGATGGGCGAATGGGGCTTGTAACGCGTTTTCTGGGGCCCGAGTTTTCAGTTGTCTCCCATGCCGGCTAGGGTTATGTTTAGGGTTGCTCGGAAAGAGCGAACCCGCAGGGTCCAGTTGCATGTGGGGCTGCATTAAGGCTCCCCTGGGGAGTTCACTTGTACCCAAAGCCTTCCTTTGGGGGCACTTTTGGATGGTCCAAGGGGAATCGCAATGCGTTTTCTGAGGCCCGCTTTTTCAGCCTTCTCCCATTGCGCCGAGGGCTATATTTAGGCTTGCGGTGAAAGAGTGAACGCGGAGGGTCCAGTTGCATGTGGGGCTGCATAAAGGCTCGCCTTGGGAGTTCACTTGTACCCAAAGCCTTCGTTTAGGTGCACTTCTGGATGGGCGAACGGGGCTTGGAACTCTTTTTCTGTGGCCCGAGTTTTCAGTCTTCTGCCATGTTGGCTAGGGTATTATTTAGGGTTGCTTGTAAACAGCGAACCCAGAGGGTCCAGTTGCATGTGGGGTTATGTAAAGGCTCCCCTGGGGAGTTCACTTGTACCCAAAGCCTTCCTCTGGGGGCACTTTTAAATGGGCAAAAGGGGCTCGGAAAGAGTTTTCTGGGGCACGAGTTTTCAGTCGTCTCCCATGCCTTCTAGGGTTATGTTTAGTGTTGCTCGGAAAGAGCGAACACGGAGGGTCCAGTTGCATGTCGGGCTACATAATGGCTCCCCTGGGGAGTTCACTTGTACCCAAAGCCTTCCTTTGGGGGCACTTCTGGATGGTCCAAGGGGAATCGCAATGCGTTTTCTGAGGCCCGCTTATTCAGTCTTCTCCCATTGCGCCGAGGGTTATATTTAGTCTTGCGGTGAAAGAGTGAACGCGGAGGGTCCAGTTGCATGTGGGGCTGCATAAAGGCTCCCCTGGGGAGTTCACTTGTACCCAAAGCCTTCCTTTGGAGGCACTTTTGAATGGGCGAATGGTGCTTGAAACGCTTTTTCTGTGGCCCGAGTTTTCAGTCTTCTGCCATGCTGGCTAGGGTTATATTAAGGGTTGCTCGGAAACAGCGAACCCAGAGGGTCCAGTTGCATGTGGGGCTGCGTAAAGGCTCCCCTGGGGAGTTCAGTTGTACCTAAAGCCTTCGTTTAGGTGCACTTCTGGATGTGCGAATGGGGCTTGTAACGCGTTTTCTGGGGCCCGAGTTTTCAGTCGTCTCCCATGCCGGATAGGGCTATGTTTAGTGTTGCTCAAAAAGAGCGAATACGCAGGGTCCAGTTGCATGTGGGGCTGCATAAATGCTCCCCTGGGGAGTTCACTTGTACCCAAAGCCTTCCTTTAGGGGCACTTCTGGATGGGCGAATGGGGCGTGAAACTCTGTTTCTGTGGCCCGAGATTTCAGTCTTCTGCCATGCTGGCTAGGGTTATATTTAGGGTTTCTCATAAACAGCGAACCCGGAGGGTCCAGTTGCATGTGGGGCTGCGTGAAGGCTCCCCTGCGGAGTTCACTTGTACCCAAAGCCTTCCTCTGGGGGCACTTTTGAATGGGCGAAAGGGGCTCGGAAAGCGTTTTCTGGGGCCCGAGTTTTCAGTCGTCTCCCATGCCGGCTAGGGCTATGTTTACTGTTGCTCGTAAAGAGCAAACCCGGAGGGTCCAGTTGCATGTGGGGCTGCATAAAGGCTCCCCTGGGTAGTTTCTTGTACCCAAAGCCTTCCTCTGGGGGCACTTTTGGATGGGAGAATGGGGCTTGTAACGCGTTTTCTGGGGCCCGATTTTTCAGTCGTCTGCCATGCGGGCTAGGGTTATATTTAGGGTTGCTGTGAAAGAGCGAATACGGAGGGTCCAGTTGCATGTGGGGCTGCATAAATGCTCCCCTGGGAAGTTCAGATGTACCCAAAGCCTTCCTCTGGGGGCACTTTTGGATGGGCGAATGGGGCTTTTAACGCGTTTTCTGGGACCCGAGTTTTCAGTCGTCTCCCATGCGGGCCAGGGTTTTATTTAAGGTTACTGTGAAAGAGTGAACCCGGAGGGTCCAGTTGCATGTGGGGCTGCGTAAAGGCTCCCCTGGGGAGTTCACTTGTTCCCAAAGCCTTCCTCTGGGGCACTTTTGAATGGGCAAAAGGGGCTCGGAAAGCGTTTTCTGGGGCCCAAGTTTTCAGTCGTCTCCCATGCCGGCTAGGGCTATGTTTAGTGTTGCTCGGAAAGAGCGAACCCGCAGGGTCCAGTTGCATGTGGGGCTGCATAAAGGCTCCCCTGGGGAGTTCACTTGTACCCAAAGCCTTCCTTTGGGGGCACTTCTGGATGGGTGAATGGGGATTGAAACGCTTTTTCTGTGGCCCGAGTTTTCAGTCTTCTGCCATGCTGGCTAGTGTTTTATTAAGGGTTGCTCGGAAACAGTAAACCCGGAGGGTCCAGTTGCATGTGGGGCTGCGTAAAGGCTCCCCTGGAGAGTTCAGTTGTACCCAAAGCCTTCCTTTGGGTCACTTTTGGATGGGAGAATCGGACTTGTAACTCGTTTTCTGGGGCCCGATTTTTCAGTCGACTGCCATGCGGGCCAGGGTTATATTTAGGGTTGCTGTGAAAGAGCGAACACGGAGGGTCCAGTTGCATGTGGGGCTGCATAAATGCTCCCTTGGGAAGTTCAGATGTACCCAAAGCCTTCCTCTGGGGAAACTTTTGGATGGGAGAAAGGGGCTTGTAACGCGTTTTCTGGGACCCGAGTTTTCAGTCGTCTCCCATGCGGGCCAGGGTTTTATTTAGGGTTGCTGTGAAAGAGTGAACCCGGAGGGTCCAGTTGCATGTGGGGCTGCATAAAGGCTCCCCTGGGGAGTTCACTTGTACCCAAAGCCTTCCTCTGGGGGCACTTTTGGATGTGCGAAAGGGGCTCGAAAAGCGTTTTCTGGGGCCAAGTTTTCAGTCGTCTCCCATGCCGGCTAGGGCTATGTTTAGGCTTGCGGTGAAAGAGTGAACCCGGAGGGTCCAGTTGAATGTGGGGTTGCATAAAGGCTCCCGTGGGGAGTTCAGTTGTACCCAAAGCCTTCCTTTGGGGGCACTTTGGGATGGTCCAAGTGGAATCCCAATGCGTTTTCTGAGGCCCGCTTTTTCAGCCTTCTCCCATTGCGCCAAGGGCTATATTTAGGCTTGGGGTGAAAGAGTGAACCCGAAGGCTCCAGTTGCATGTGGGGCTGCGTAAAGGCTCCCCTGGGGAGTTCAGTTGTACCTAAAGCCTTCGTTTAGGTGCACTTCTGGATGGGCGAATGGGGCTTGTAACGCGTTTTCTGGGGCCCGAGTTTTCAGTCGTCTCCCATGCCGGATAGGGCTATGTTTAGTGTTGCTCAAAAAGAGCGAATACGCAGGGTCCAGTTGCATGTGGGGCTGCATAAATGCTCCCCTGGGGAGTTCACTTGTACCCAAAGCCTTCCTTTAGGGGCACTTCTGGATGGGCGAATGGGGCGTGAAACTCTGTTTCTGTGGCCCGAGATTTCAGTCTTCTGCCATGCTGGCTAGGGTTATATTTAGGGTTTCTCATAAACAGCGAACCCGGAGGGTCCAGTTGCATGTGGGGCTGCGTGAAGGCTCCCCTGCGGAGTTCACTTGTACCCAAAGCCTTCCTCTGGGGGCACTTTTGAATGGGCGAAAGGGGCTCGGAAAGCGTTTTCTGGGGCCCGAGTTTTCAGTCGTCTCCCATGCCTGCTAGGGCTATGTTTAGTGTTGCTCGGAAAGAGCGAACCTGGAGGGTCCAGTTGCATGTGGGGCTGCATAAAGGCTCCCCTGGGGAGTTCACTTGTACCCAAAGCCTTCCCTTGGGGTCACTTTTGGATGGTCCAAGGGGAATCGCAATGCGTTTTCTGAGGCCCACTTTTTCAGTTTTCTCCCATTGCGCCGAGGGCTATATTTAGGCTTGCGGTGAAAGAGTGAACCCGAAGGCTCCAGTTGCATGTGGGGCTGCGTAAAGGCTCCCCTGGGGAGTTCAGTTGTACCCAAAGCCTTCGTTTAGGTGCACTTCTGGATGTGCGAATGGGGCTTGTAACGCGTTTTCTGTGGCCCGAGTTTTCAGTCGTCTCCCATGCCGGATAGGGCTATGTTTACTGTTGCTCGTAAAGAGCGAACCCGGAGGGTCCAGTTGCATGTGGGGCTGCATAAAGGCTCCCCTGGGGAGTTCCTTGTACCCAAAGCCTTCCTCTGGGGGCACTTTTGGATGGGAGAATGGGGCTTGTAACGCGTTTTCTGAGGCCCGATTTTTCAGTCGTCTGCCATGCGGGCGAGGGTTATATTTAGGGTTGCTGTGAAAGAGCGAATACGGAGGGTCCAGTTGCATGTGGGGCTGCATAAATGCTCCCCTGGGAAGTTCAGATGTACCCAAAGCCTTCCTCTGGGGGAACTTTTGGATGGGCGAATGGGGCTTTTAACGCGTTTTCTGGGACCCGAGTTTTCAGTCGTCTCCCATGCGGGCCAGGGTTTTATTTAAGGTTGCTGTGAAAGAGTGAACCCGGAGGGTCCAGTTGCATGTGGGGCTGCGTAAAGGCTCCCCTGGGGAGTTCACTTGTTCCCAAAGCCTTCCTCTGGGGCACTTTTGAATGGGCAAAAGGGGCTCGGAAAGCGTTTTCTGTGGCCCGAGTTTTCAGTCGTCTCCCATGCCTTCTAGGGCTATGTTTAGTGTTGCTCGGAAAGACTGAACGCGGAGGGTCCAGTTGCATGTGGGGCTGCATAAAGGCTCCCCTGGGGAGTTCACTTGTACCCAAAGCCTTCCTTTGGGGGCACTTCTGGATGGGTGAATGGGGATTGAAACGCTTTTTCTGTGGCCCGAGTTTTCAGTCTTCTGCCATGCTGGCTAGTGTTTTATTAAGGGTTGCTCGGAAACAGCAAACCCGGAGGGTCCAGTTGCATGTGGGGCTGCGTAAAGGCTCCCCTGGAGAGTTCAGTTGTACCCAAAGCCTTCCTTTGGGTCACTTTTGGATGGGAGAATCGGACTTGTAACTCGTTTTCTGGGGCCCGATTTTTCAGTCGTCTGCCATGCGGGCCAGGGTTATATTTAGGGTTGCTGTGAAAGAGCGAACACGGAGGGTCCAGTTGCATGTGGGGCTGCATAAATGCTCCCCTGGGAAGTTCAGATGTACCCAAAGCCTTCCTCTGGGGGATCTTTTGGATGGGCGAATGGGGCTTGTAACGCGTTTTCTGGGGCCCGAGTTTTCAGTCGTCTCCCATGCCGGCTAGGGCTATGTTTAGGGTTGCTCGGAAAGAGCGAACCCGCAGGGTCCAGTTGCATGTGGGGCTGCATTAAGGCTCCCCTGGGGAGTTCACTTGTACCCAAAGACTTCCTTTGGGGGCACTTTTGGATGGTCCAAGGGGAATCGCAATGTGTTTTCTGAGGCCCGCTTTTTCAGCCTTCTCCGATTGCGCCGAGGGCTATATTTAGGCTTGCGGTGAAAGAGTGAACGCGGAGGGTCCAGTTGCATGTGGGGCTGCATAAAGGCTCGCCTTGGGAGTTCACTTGTACCCAAAGCCTTCGTTTAGG
>NW_027076126.1:300000-487627 GCF_963932015.1 Anas acuta
GGTTCGATTTTTCCGAGCATCCCTAAACATAGCCCTAGCCGGCATCGAAGACGACTGAAAAATCAGGCCCCAGGAAATGCGTTGCGAGCCCTTGTAGCTCATCCAAAAGTGCCCCCAAAGGAAGGCTTTGGGTACAAGTGAACTCCCCAGGGGAGCCTTTACGCAGCCCCACATGCAACTGGACCCTCCGGGTTCGCTGTTTCCGAGCATCCCTAAACATAGCCCTAGCCGTCATCGGAGACGAGTAGAAAATTAGGCCCCAGGAAATGCGTTCCGAGCCCTTTTCGCCCATCCAAAAGTGCCCCCAAAGGAAGGCTTTGGGTACAAGTGAACTCCCCATGGGAGCCTTTACGCAGCCCCACATGCAACTGGACCCTCCGGGTTCGCTGTTCCTGAGCAAACGTAAACGTAGCCCTATCCGTCATCGGAGACGAGTGGAAAATCAGGCCCCAGGAAATGCGTTCCGAGGCCTTTTCGCCCATCCAAAAGTGCCCCCAAAGGAAGGCTTTGGGTACAAGTGAACTACCCAGGGGAGCCTTTACGCAGCCCCACATGCAACTGGACCCTCTGGGTTCGCTGTTTCCGAGCATCCCTAAACATTGCCCTAGCCGGCATCGATGACGACTGAAAAATCAGGCCCCAGGAAATGCGTTGCGAGCCCCTTAGGACCATCCAAAAGTGCCCCCAAAGGAAGGCTTTGGATACAAGTGAACTCCCCAGGGGAGCCTTTACGCAGCCCCACATGCAACTGGACCCTCCGGGTTCGATTTTTCCGAGCAACCCTAAATATATCACTAGCCGGCATGGGAGAAGACTGAAAACCCGGGCCCCAGAAAACGCGTTGCAAGCCCCTTTGGACCATCCAAATGTTTCACCAAAGGAAGGCTTTGGGTACAAGTGATCTCCCCAGGGGAGCCTTTACACAGCCCCACATGCAACTGGACCCTCCGGGTTCGCTGTTTCCGAGCATCCCTAAACATAGCCCTAGCCGGCATCGGAGATGAGTGAAAAATCAGGCCCCAGGAAATGCGTTCCGAGCCCTTTTCGCCCATCCAAATGTGCCCCCAAAGGAAGACTTTGGGTACAAGTGAACTCCCCAGGGGAGCCTTTACGCAGCCCCACATGCAACTGGACCCTCCGGGTTCGCTGTTTCCGAGCATCCCTAAACATAGCCCTAGCCGGCATCGGAGATGAGTGAAAAATCAGGCCGCAGGAAATGCGTTGCGAGCCCTTTTCGCTCATCCAAAAGTGCCCCCAAAGGAAGGCTTTGGGTACAAGTGAACTCCCCAGGGGAGCCTTTACGCAGCCCCACATGCAACTGGACCCTCCGGGTTCGCTGTTCCTGAACAAACCTAAACGTAGCCCTATCCGTCATCGGAGACGACTGTAAAATCAGGCCCCAGGAAATGCGTTTCGAGCCCTTTTCGCCCAGCCAAAAGTGCCCGCAAAGGAAGACTTTGGGTACAAGAGAACTCCCCAGGGGAGCCTTTACGCAGCCCCACATGCAACTGGACCCTCCGGGTTCGCTGTTCCTAAGCAAACCTAAACGTAGCCCTAGCCGTCATCGGAGACGAATGAAAAATCAGGCCCCAGGAAATGCGTTGCGAACCCTTCGGACCATCCAAAAGTGCCCCCAAAGGAAGGCTTTGGGTACAAGTGAACTCCCCAGGGGAGCCTTTACGCAGCCCCACATGCAACTGGACCCTTCGGGTTCGCTGTTTCCGAGCATCCCTAAACATATCCCTAGCCGGCATCGATGACGACTGAAAAATCAGGCCCCAGGAAATGCGTTGCGAGCCCCTTTGGACCATCCAAAAGTGCCCCCAAAGGAAGGCTTTGGGTACAAGTGAACTCCCCAGGGGAGCCTTTACGCAGCCCCACATGCAACTGGACCCTCCGGGTTCGATTTTTCCGAGCAACCCTAAATATACCACTAGCCGGCATGGGAGAAGACTGAAAACCCGGGCCCCAGAAAACGCGTTGCAAGCCCCTTCTGACCATCTAAAAGTGTCACCAAAGGAAGGCTTTGGGTACAAGAGAACTCCCCAGGGGAGCCTTTACGCAGCCCCACATGCAACTGGACCCTCCGGGTTCGCTGTTCATGAGCAAACCTAAACGTAGCCCTAGCCGTCATCGGAGACGAGTGAAAAATCAGGCCCCAGGAAATGCGTTGCAAGCCCCTTTGGACCATCCAAAAGTGCCCGCAAAGGAAGGCTTTGGGTACTAGTGAACTCCCCAGGGGAGCCTTTACGCAGACCCACATGCAACTGGACTCTCCGGGTTCGCTGTTCCTGAGCAAACCTAAAGGTAGCCCTAGCCGTCATCGGAGACGAGTGAAAAATCAGGCCCCAGGAAATGCGTTCCGAGGCCTTTTCGCCCATCCAAATGTGCTCCCAAAGGAAGACTTTGGGTACAAGAAAACTCCCCAGGGGAGCCTTTACGCAGCCCCACATGCAACTGGACCCTCCGGGTTCGATTTTTCCGAGCATCCCTAAACATAGCCCTAGACGGCATCGAAGACGACTGAAAAATCAGGCCCCAGGAAATGCGTTGCGAGCTCTTGTCGCTCATCCAAAAGTGCCCCCAAAGGAAGGCTTTGGGTACAAGTGAACTCCCCAGGGGAGCCTTTACGCAGCCCCACATGCAACTGGACCCTCCGGGTTCGCTGTTTCCGAGCATCCCTAAACATAGCCCTAGCCGGCATCGAAGACGACTGAAAAATCAGGACCCAGGAAATGCGTTGCGAGCCCTTTTCGTCCATCCAAAAGTGCCCCCAAAGGAAGGCTTTGGATACAAGTGAACTCCCCAGGGGAGACTTTACGCAGCCCCACATGCAACTGGGCCCTCCGGGTTCGCTGTTTCCGAGCATCCCTAAACATAGCCCTAGCCGGCATCGAAGACGACTGAAAAATCAAGCCCCAGGAAATGCGTTGCAAGCCCCTTTGGAACATCCAAAAGTGCCCCCAAAGGAAGGCTTTGGGTACAAGAGAACTCCCCAGGGGAGCCTTTACGCAGCCCCACATGTAACAGGACCCTCCGAGTTCGCTGTTCCTGAGCAAACCTAAACATAGCCCTAGCCATCATCGGAGACGAGTGAAAAATCAGGCCCCAGGAAATGTGTTGCGAGCCCCTTTGGACCATCCAAAAGTGCCCCCAAAGGAAGGCTTTGGATACAAGTGAACTCCCCAGGGGAGCCTTTACGCAGCCCCACATGCAACTGGACCGTCCGGGTTCGATTTTTCGAACAACCCTAAATATATCCCTAGCCGGCATGGGAGAAGACTGAAAAACCGGGCCCCAGAAAACGCGTTGCAAGCCCCTTTGGACCATCCAAAAGTGTCACCAAAGGAAGGCTTTGGGTACAAGTGAACTCCCCAGGGGAGCCTTTACGCAGCCCCACATGCAACTGGACCCTCCGGGTTCGCTGTTTCCGAGCATCCCTAAACATAGCACAAACCGGCATGGAAGACGACTGAAAAATCAGGCCCCAGGAAATGCGTTGCGAGCCCTTTTCGCCCATCGAAAAGTGCCCCCAAAGGAAGGCTTTGGGTACAAGAGAACTCCCCAGGGGAGCCTTTACGCAGCCCCACATGTAACAGGACCCTCCGAGTTCGCTGTTCCTGAGCAAACCTAAACATAGCCCTAGCCATCATCGGAGACGAGTGAAAAATCAGGCCCCAGGAAATGTGTTGCGAGCCCCTTTGGACCATCCAAAAGTGCCCCCAAAGGAAGGCTTTGGATACAAGTGAACTCCCCAGGGGAGCCTTTACGCAGCCCCACATGCAACTGGACCGTCCGGGTTCGATTTTTCGAACAACCCTAAATATATCCCTAGCCGGCATGGGAGAAGACTGAAAAACCGGGCCCCAGAAAACGCGTTGCAAGCCCCTTTGGACCATCCAAAAGTGTCACCAAAGGAAGGCTTTGGGTACAAGTGAACTCCCCAGGGGAGCCTTTACGCAGCCCCACATGCAACTGGACCCTCCGGGTTCGCTGTTTCCGAGCATCCCTAAACATAGCACAAACCGGCATGGAAGACGACTGAAAAATCAGGCCCCAGGAAATGCGTTGCGAGCCCTTTTCGCCCATCGAAAAGTGCCCCCAAAGGAAGGCTTTGGGTACAAGAGAACTCCCCAGGGGAGCCTTTACGCAGCCCCACATGTAACAGGACCCTCCGAGTTCGCTGTTCCTGAGCAAACCTAAACATAGCCCTAGCCATCATCGGAGACAAGTGAAAAATCAGGCCCCAGGAAATGTGTTGCGAGCCCCTTTGGACCATCAAAAAGTGCCCCCAAAGGAAGGCTTTGGATACAAGTGAACTCCCCAGGGGAGTCTTTACGCAGCCCCACATGCAACTGGACCCTCCGGGTTCGCTGTTTCCGAGCATCCCTAAACATAGCCCTAACCGGCATCAAAGACGACTGAAAAATCAGGCCACAGAAAATGCGTTGCAAGCCCCTTTGGACCATCCAAAAGTGTCACCAAAGGAATGCTTTGGGTACAAGTGAACTCCCCAGGGGAGCCTTTACGCAGCCCCACATGCAACTGGAACCTCCGGGATCGCTGTTCCTGAGCAAACCTAAACGTAGCCCTAGCCATCATCGGAGACGACTGAAAAATCAGGCCCCAGGAAATGTGTTGCGAGCCCCTTTGGACCATCCAAAATTCCCCCAAAGGAAGGCTTTGGATACAAGTGAACTCCCCAGGGGAGCCTTTACGCAGCCCCACATGCAACTGGACCCTCCGCGTTCGCTGTTTCTAAGCATCCCTAAACATAGCCGTAGCCGTCATCGAAGACGACTGAAAAATCAGGCCCCAGGAAATGCGTTGCGAGCCCTTTTCGCCCATCCAAAAGTGTCCCCAAAGGAAGGCTTTGGATACAAGTGAACTCCCCAGGGGAGCCTTTACGCAGCCCCACATGCAACTGGACCCTCCGGGTTCGCTGTTCCTAAGCAAACCTAAACGTAGCCCTAGCCGTCATCGGAGACGAATGAAAAATCAGGCCCCAGGAAATGCGTTGCGAACCCTTCGGACCATCCAAAAGTGCCCCCAAAGGAAGGCTTTGGGTACAAGTGAACTCCCCAGGGGAGCCTTTACGCAGCCCCACATGCAACTGGACCCTTCGGGTTCGCTGTTTCCGAGCATCCCTAAACATATCCCTAGCCGGCATCGATGACGACTGAAAAATCAGGCCCCAGGAAATGCGTTGCGAGCCCCTTTGGACCATCCAAAAGTGCCCCCAAAGGAAGGCTTTGGGTACAAGTGAACTCCCCAGGGGAGCCTTTACGCAGCCCCACATGCAACTGGACCCTCCGGGTTCGATTTTTCCGAGCAACCCTAAATATACCACTAGCCGGCATGGGAGAAGACTGAAAACCCGGGCCCCAGAAAACGCGTTGCAAGCCCCTTCTGACCATCTAAAAGTGTCACCAAAGGAAGGCTTTGGGTACAAGTGAACTCCCCAGGGGAGCCTTTACGCAGCCCCACATGCAACTGGACCCTCCGGGTTCGCTGTTCATGAGCAAACCTAAACGTAGCCCTAGCCGTCATCGGAGACGAGTGAAAAATCAGGCCCCAGGAAATGCGTTGCAAGCCCCTTTGGACCATGCAAAAGTGCCCGCAAAGGAAGGCTTTGGGTACTAGTGAACTCCCCAGGGGAGCCTTTACGCAGACCCACATGCAACTGGACTCTCCGGGTTCGCTGTTCCTGAGCAAACCTAAAGGTAGCCCTAGCCGTCATCGGAGACGAGTGAAAAATCAGGCCCCAGGAAATGCGTTCCGAGGCCTTTTCGCCCATCCAAATGTGCTCCCAAAGGAAGACTTTGGGTACAAGAAAACTCCCCAGGGGAGCCTTTACGCAGCCCCACATGCAACTGGACCCTCCGGGTTCGATTTTTCCGAGCATCCCTAAACATAGCCCTAGACGGCATCGAAGACGACTGAAAAATCAGGCCCCAGGAAATGCGTTGCGAGCTCTTGTCGCTCATCCAAAAGTGCCCCCAAAGGAAGGCTTTGGGTACAAGTGAACTCCCCAGGGGAGCCTTTACGCAGCCCCACATGCAACTGGACCCTCCGGGTTCGCTGTTTCCGAGCATCCCTAAACATAGCCCTAGCCGGCATCGAAGACAAGTGAAAAATCAGGACCCAGGAAATGCGTTGCGAGCCCTTTTCGTCCATCCAAAAGTGCCCCCAAAGGAAGGCTTTGGATACAAGTGAACTCCCCAGGGGAGACTTTACGCAGCCCCACATGCAACTGGGCCCTCCGGGTTCGCTGTTTCCGAGCATCCCTAAACATAGCCCTAGCCGGCATCGAAGACGACTGAAAAATCAAGCCCCAGGAAATGCGTTGCAAGCCCCTTTGGAACATCCAAAAGTGCCCCCAAAGGAAGGCTTTGGGTACAAGAGAACTCCCCAGGGGAGCCTTTACGCAGCCCCACATGTAACAGGACCCTCCGAGTTCGCTGTTCCTGAGCAAACCTAAACATAGCCCTAGCCATCATCGGAGACGAGTGAAAAATCAGGCCCCAGGAAATGTGTTGCGAGCCCCTTTGGACCATCCAAAAGTGCCCCCAAAGGAAGGCTTTGGATACAAGTGAACTCCCCAGGGGAGCCTTTACGCAGCCCCACATGCAACTGGACCGTCCGGGTTCGATTTTTCGAACAACCCTAAATATATCCCTAGCCGGCATGGGAGAAGACTGAAAAACCGGGCCCCAGAAAACGCGTTGCAAGCCCCTTTGGACCATCCAAAAGTGTCACCAAAGGAAGGCTTTGGGTACAAGTGAACTCCCCAGGGGAGCCTTTACGCAGCCCCACATGCAACTGGACCCTCCGGGTTCGCTGTTTCCGAGCATCCCTAAACATAGCACAAACCGGCATGGAAGACGACTGAAAAATCAGGCCCCAGGAAATGCGTTGCGAGCCCTTTTCGCCCATCGAAAAGTGCCCCCAAAGGAAGGCTTTGGGTACAAGAGAACTCCCCAGGGGAGCCTTTACGCAGCCCCACATGTAACAGGACCCTCCGAGTTCGCTGTTCCTGAGCAAACCTAAACATAGCCCTAGCCATCATCGGAGACGAGTGAAAAATCAGGCCCCAGGAAATGTGTTGCGAGCCCCTTTGGACCATCCAAAAGTGCCCCCAAAGGAAGGCTTTGGATACAAGTGAACTCCCCAGGGGAGCCTTTACGCAGCCCCACATGCAACTGGACCGTCCGGGTTCGATTTTTCGAACAACCCTAAATATATCCCTAGCCGGCATGGGAGAAGACTGAAAAACCGGGCCCCAGAAAACGCGTTGCAAGCCCCTTTGGACCATCCAAAAGTGTCACCAAAGGAAGGCTTTGGGTACAAGTGAACTCCCCAGGGGAGCCTTTACGCAGCCCCACATGCAACTGGACCCTCCGGGTTCGCTGTTTCCGAGCATCCCTAAACATAGCACAAACCGGCATGGAAGACGACTGAAAAATCAGGCCCCAGGAAATGCGTTGCGAGCCCTTTTCGCCCATCGAAAAGTGCCCCCAAAGGAAGGCTTTGGGTACAAGAGAACTCCCCAGGGGAGCCTTTACGCAGCCCCACATGTAACAGGACCCTCCGAGTTCGCTGTTCCTGAGCAAACCTAAACATAGCCCTAGCCATCATCGGAGACAAGTGAAAAATCAGGCCCCAGGAAATGTGTTGCGAGCCCCTTTGGACCATCAAAAAGTGCCCCCAAAGGAAGGCTTTGGATACAAGTGAACTCCCCAGGGGAGTCTTTACGCAGCCCCACATGCAACTGGACCCTCCGGGTTCGCTGTTTCCGAGCATCCCTAAACATAGCCCTAACCGGCATCAAAGACGACTGAAAAATCAGGCCACAGAAAATGCGTTGCAAGCCCCTTTGGACCATCCAAAAGTGTCACCAAAGGAATGCTTTGGGTACAAGTGAACTCCCCAGGGGAGCCTTTACGCAGCCCCACATGCAACTGGAACCTCCGGGATCGCTGTTCCTGAGCAAACCTAAACGTAGCCCTAGCCATCATCGGAGACGACTGAAAAATCAGGCCCCAGGAAATGTGTTGCGAGCCCCTTTGGACCATCCAAAATTCCCCCAAAGGAAGGCTTTGGATACAAGTGAACTCCCCAGGGGAGCCTTTACGCAGCCCCACATGCAACTGGACCCTCCGCGTTCGCTGTTTCTAAGCATCCCTAAACATAGCCGTAGCCGTCATCGAAGACGACTGAAAAATCAGGCCCCAGGAAATGCGTTGCGAGCCCTTTTCGCCCATCCAAAAGTGTCCCCAAAGGAAGGCTTTGGATACAAGTGAACTCCCCAGGGGAGCCTTTACGCAGCCCCACATGCAATTGGACCCTCCGGGTTCGCTGTTTCCGAGCATCCCTAAACATAGCACAAGCCTGCATCGAAGACGACTGAAAAATCAGGCCCCAAGAAATGCGTTGCGAGCCCTTTTCACACATCCAAAAGTGCCCCCAAAGGAAGGCTTTGGGTACAAGTGAACTCCCCAGGGGAGCCTTTACGCAGCCCCACATGCAACTGGACCCTTCGGGTTCGCTCTTCCTGAGCAAACCTAAACGTTGCCCTAGCCGTCATAGAAGACGACTGAAAAATCAGGCCCCAGGAAATGCGTTGCGAGCCCTTTTCGCCCATCCAAAAGTGCCCCCAAAGGAAGGCTTTGGGTACAAGAGAACTCCCCAGGGGAGCCTTTACGCAGCGCCACATGCAACTGGAACCTTCGGGTTCGATTTTTCCGAGCAACCCTTAATATATCCCTAGACGGCATGGGAGAAGACTGAAAACCCGGGCCCCAGAAAACGCGTTGCATGCCCCTTTGGACCATCCAAAAGTGTCACAAAAGGAAGGCTTTGGGTACAAGAGAACTCCCCAGGGGAGCCTTTACGCAGCCCCACATGCAACCGGACCCTCCGGGTTCGCTGTTCATGAGCAAACCTAAACGTAGCCCTAGCCGTCATCGGAGACGAGTGAAAAATCAGGCCCCAGGAAATGCGTTCCGAGGCCTTTTCGCCCATCCAAATGTGCCCCCAAAGGAAGGCTTTGGGTACAAGTGAACTCCCCAGGGGAGCCTTTACGCAGCCCCACATGCAACTGGACCCTCCGGGTTCGATTTTTCCGAGCAACCCTAAACATAACCCTAGCCGTCATGGGAGAAGACTGAAAACCCGGGCCCCAGAAAACGCGTTTCAAGCCCCTTTGGACCATCCAAAAGTATCACCAAAGGAAGGCTTTGGGTACAAGTGAACTCCCCAGGGGAGCCTTTACGCAGCCCCACATGCAACTGGACCCTCCGCGTTCGCTGTTTCTGAGCATCCCTAAACATAGCCCTAACCGGCATCGAAGACGACTGAAAAATCAGGCCCCAGGAAATGCGTTGCAAGCCCCATTGGACCATCGAAAAGTGCCCCCAAAGGAAGGTTTTGGGTACATCTGAAGTTCCCAGGGGAGCCTTTACGCAGCCCCATATGCAACTGGACCCTCCGGGTTCGCTGTTTCAAAGCAACCCTAAATATATCACTAGCCGGCATCGAAGACGACTGAAAAATCAGGCCCCAGGAAATGCGTTGCGAGCCCTTTTCGCCCATCCAAAAGTGCCCCCAAAGGAAGGCTTTCGGTACAAGTGAACTCCCCAGGGGAGCCTTTACGCAGCCCCACATGCAACTGGACCCTCCGGGTTCGCTGTTTCCGAGCATCCCTAAACATAGCACAAGCCGGCATCGAAGACGACTGAAAAATCAGGCCCCAAGAAATGCGTTGCGAGCCCTTTTCACCCATCCAAAAGTGCCCCCAAAGGAAGGCTTTGGGTACAAGTGAACTCCCCAGGGGAGCCTTTACGCAGCCCCACATGTAACAGGACCCTCCGAGTTCGCTGTTCCTGAGCAAACCTAAACATAGCCCTAGCCATCATCGGAGACGAGTGAAAAATCAGGCCCCAGGAAATGTGTTGCGAGGCCCTTTGGACCATCCAAAGTGTCACCAAAGGAAGGCTTTGGGTACAAGTGAACTCCCCAGGGGAGCCTTTACGCAGCCCCACATGCAACTGGACCCTTCGGGTTCGCTGTTCCTGAGCAAACCTAAACGTAGCCCTAGCCGGCATTGAAGACGACTGAAAAATCAGGCCCCAGGAAATGCGTTGCGAGCCCTTTTTTGCCCATCCAAAAGTGCCCCCAAAGGAAGGCTTTGGGTACAAGAGAACTCCCCAGGGGAGTCTTTACGCAGCGCCACATGCAACTGGACCCTTCGGGTTCGATTCTTTTTAGCAACCCTTAATATATCCCTAGCCAGCATGGGAGAAGACTGAAAACCCGGGCTCCAGAAAACGCGTTGCAAGCCCCTTTGGACCATCCAAAAGTGTCACCAAAGGAAGGCTTTGGGTACAAGAGAACTCCCCAGGGGAGCCTTTACGCAGCCCCACATGCAACCGGACCCTCCGGGTTCGCTGTTACTGAACAAACCTAAACGTAGCCCTAGCCTGCATCGGAGACGAGTGAAAAATCAGGCCCCAGGAAATGCGTTGCGAGCCCTTTTCGCCCATCCAAAAGTGCCCCCAAAGGAAGGCTTTGGGTACAAGAGAACTCCCCAGGGGAGTCTTTACGCAGCGCCACATGCAACTGGACCCTCCGGGTTCGATTTTTCCGAGCAACCCTTAATATATCCCTAGCCGGCATGGGAGAAACTGAAAACCCGGGCCCCAGAAAACGCGTTGCAAGCACCCTTGGACCATCCAAAAGTGTCACCAAAGGAAGGCTTTGGGTACAAGTGAACTCCCCAGGGGAGCCTTTACGCAGCCCCACATGCAACTGGACCCTCCGCGTTCGCTGTTTCAGAGCATCCCTAAACATAGCCCTAACCGGCATCGAAGACGACTGAAAAATCAGGCCCCAGGAAATGCGTTGCAAGCCCCATTGGACCATCAAAAAGTGCCCCCAAAGGAAGGCTTTGGGTACATCTGAAGTTCCCAGGGGAGCCTTTACGCAGCCCCACATGCAACTGGACCCTCCGGGTTCGATTTTTCCGAGCAACCCTAAACATAACCCTAGCCAGCATGGGAGAAGACTGAAAACCCGGGCCACAGAAAATGCGTTGCAAGCCCCTTTGGACCATCCAAAAGTGTCACCAAAGGAAGGCTTTGGGTACAAGTGAACTCCCCAGGGGAGCCTTTACGCAGCCCCACATGTAAGAGGACCCTCCGGGATCGCTGTTCCTGAGCAAACCTAAACGTAGCCCTAGCCATCTTCGGAGACGAGTGAAAAATCAGGCCCCAGGAAATGCGTTGCGAGCCCCTTTGGACCATCCAAAAGTGCCCCCAAAGGAAGGCTTTGGATACAAGTGAACTCCCCAGGGGAGCCTTTACGCAGCCCCACATGCAACTGGACCGTCCGGGTTCGATTTTTCGAACAACCCTAAATATATCCCTAGCCGGCATGGGAGAAGACTGAAAACCCGGGCCCCAGAAAACGCGTTGCAAGCCCCTTTGGACCATCCAAAAGTGTCACCAAAGGAAGGCTTTGGGTACAAGTGAACTCCCCAGGGGAGCCTTTACGCAGCCCCACATGCAACTGGACCCTCCGCGTTCGCTGTTTCTGAGCATCCCTAAACATAGCCCTAGCCGGCATTGAAGACGACTGAAAAATCAGGCCCCAGGAAATGTGTTGCGAGCCCCTTTGGACCATCCAAAAGTGCCCCCAAAGGAAGGCTTTGGGTAGAAGTGAACTCCCCAGGGGAGCCTTTACGCAGCCCCACATGCAACTGGACCCTTCGGGTTCGCTGTTCCTGAGCAAACCTAAACGTAGCCCTAGCCGGCATTGAAGACGACTGAAAAATCAGGCCCCAGGAAATGCGTTGCGAGCCCTTTTTTGCCCATCCAAAAGTGCCCCCAAAGGAAGGCTTTGGGTACAAGAGAACTCCCCAGGGGAGTCTTTACGCAGCGCCACATGCAACTGGACCCTTCGGGTTCGATTCTTTTTAGCAACCCTTAATATATCCCTAGCCAGCATGGGAGAAGACTGAAAACCCGGGCTCCAGAAAACGCGTTGCAAGCCCCTTTGGACCATCCAAAAGTGTCACCAAAGGAAGGCTTTGGGTACAAGAGAACTCCCCAGGGGAGCCTTTACGCAGCCCCACATGCAACCGGACCCTCCGGGTTCGCTGTTACTGAACAAACCTAAACGTAGCCCTAGCCTGCATCGGAGACGAGTGAAAAATCAGGCCCCAGGAAATGCGTTGCGAGCCCTTTTCGCCCATCCAAAAGTGCCCCCAAAGGAAGGCTTTGGGTACAAGAGAACTCCCCAGGGGAGTCTTTACGCAGCGCCACATGCAACTGGACCCTCCGGGTTCGATTTTTCCGAGCAACCCTTAATATATCCCTAGCCGGCATGGGAGAAACTGAAAACCCGGGCCCCAGAAAACGCGTTGCAAGCACCCTTGGACCATCCAAAAGTGTCACCAAAGGAAGGCTTTGGGTACAAGTGAACTCCCCAGGGGAGCCTTTACGCAGCCCCACATGCAACTGGACCCTCCGCGTTCGCTGTTTCAGAGCATCCCTAAACATAGCCCTAACCGGCATCGAAGACGACTGAAAAATCAGGCCCCAGGAAATGCGTTGCAAGCCCCATTGGACCATCCAAAAGTGCCCCCAAAGGAAGGTTTTGGGTACATCTGAAGTTCCCAGGGGAGCCTTTACGTAGCCCCACATGCAACTGGACCCTCTGGGTTCGCTGTTTCCGAGCATCCCTAAACATAGCCCTAGCCGTCATCGAAGACGACTGAAAAATCAGGCCCCAGGAAATGCGTTGCGAGCCCTTTTCGCCCATCCAAAAGTGCCCCCAAAGGAAGGCTTTGGGTACAAGAGAACTCCCCAGGGGAGCCTTTACGCAGCCCCACATGTAACAGGACCCTCCGAGTTCGCTGTTCCTGAGCAAACCTAAACATAGCCCTAGCCATCTTCGGAGACGAGTGAAAAATCAGGCCCCAGGAAATGTGTTGCGAGTCCCTTTGGACCATCCAAAAGTGCCCCCAAAGGAAGGCTTTGGGTACAAGTGAACTCCCCAGGGGAGCCTTTACGCAGCCCCACATGCAACTGGAACCTCCGGGATCGCTGTTCCTGAGCAAACCTAAACGTAGCCCTAGCCGGCATGGAAGACGAGTGAAAAATCAGGCACCAGGAAATGCGTTGCGAGCCCCTTTGGACCATCCAAAAGTGCCCCCAAAGGAAGGCTTTGGATACAAGTGAACTCCCCAGGGGAGCCTTTACGCAGCCCCACATGCAACTGGACCCTCCGCGTTCGCTGTTTCTAAGCATCCCTAAACATAGCCCTAGCCGGCATCGAAGACGACTGAAAAATCAGGCCCCAGGAAATGCGTTGCAAGCCCTTTTCGCCCATCCAAAAGTGCCCCCAAAGGAAGGCTTTGGGTACAAGAGAACTCCCCAGGGGAGCCTTTACGCAGCCCCACATGCAACCGGACCCTCCGGGTTCGCTGTTCATGAGCAAACCTAAACGTAGCCCTAGCCGTCATCGGAGACGAGTGAAAAATCAGGGACCAGGAAATGCGTTTCGAGGCCTTTTCGCCCATCCAAATGTGCCCCCAAAGGAAAGCTTTGGGTACAAGTGAACTCCCCAGGGGAGCCTTTACGCAGCCCCACATGCAACTGGACCCTCCGGGTTCGATTTTTCCGAGCAACCCTAAACATAACCCTAGCCGGCATGGGAGAAGACTGAAAACCCGGGCCCCAGAAAACGCGTTGCAAGCCCCTTTGGACCATCCAAAAGTGTCACCAAAGGAAGGCTTTGGGTACAAGTGAACTCCCCAGGGGAGCCTTTACGCAGCCCCACATGCAACTGGACCCTCCGGGTTCGCTGTTCCTGAGCAAACCTAAACGTAGCCCTAGCCGTCATCGGAGACGAGTGAAAAATAAGGCCCCAGGAAATGCGTTCCGAGGCCTTTTCGCCCATCCAAAAGTGTCACCAAAGGAAGGCTTTGGGTACAAGTGAACTCCCCAGGGGAGCCTTTACGACGCCCCACATGCAACTGGACCCTCCGGGTTCGATTTTTCTGAGCAACCCTAAACATAACCCTAGCCGGCATGGGAGAAGACTGAAAACCCGGGCCCCAGAAAACGCGTTGCAAGCCCCTTTGGACCATCCAAAAGTGCCCCCAAAGGAAGGCTTTGGATACAAGTGAACTCCCCAGGGGAGCCTTTACGCAGCCCCACATGCAACTGGACCCTCCGGGTTCGATTTTTCCGAGCAACCCTAAACATAACCCTAGCCGGCATGGGAGAAGATTGAAAACCCGGGCCCCAGAAAACGCGTTGCAAGCCCCTTTGGACCATCCAAAAGTGCCACCAAAGGAAGGCTTTGGGTACAAGAGAACTCCCCAGGGGAGCCTTTACGCAGCCCCACATGCAACTGGACCCTCCGGGTTCGATTTTTCCGAGCAACCCTAAACATAACCCTAGCCGGCATGGGAGAAGACTGAAAACCCGGGCCCCAGAAAACGCGTTGCAAGCCCCTTTGGAACATCCAAAAGTGTCACCAAAGGAAGGCTTTCGGTAAAAGAGAACTCCCCAGGGGAGCCTTTACGCAGCCCCACATGCAACTGGACCCTCCGGGTTCGATTTTTCCGAGCAACCCTAAACATAACCCTAGCCGGCATGGGAGAAGACTGAAAACCCGGGCCCCAGAAAACGCGTTGCAAGCCCCTTTGGAACATCCAAAAGTGCCCCCAAAGGAAGGCTTTCGGTAAAAGAGAACTCCCCAGGGGAGCCTTTACGCAGCCCCACATGCAACTGGACCCTTCGGGTTCGATTTTTCCGAGCAACCCTAAATATATCCCTAGCCAGCATGGGAGAAGACTGAAAACCCGGGCCCCAGAAAACGCGTTGCAAGCCCCTTTGGAACATCCAAAAGTGTCACCAAAGGAAGGCTTTCGGTAAAAGAGAACTCCCCAGGGGAGCCTTTACGCAGCCCCACATGCAACTGGACCCTCCGGGTTCGCTGTTCCTGAGCAAACCTAAACGTAGCCCTAGCCGTCATCGGAGACGAGTGAAAAATCAGGCCCCAGGAAATGCGTTGCGAGCCCTTTTCACCCATCCAAATGTGCCCCCAAAGGAAGGCTTTGGGTACAAGTGAACTCCCCAGGGGAGCCTTTACGCAGCCCCACATGCAACTGGACCCTCCGGGTTCAATTTTTTTGAGCAACCCTAAACATAACCCTAGCCGGCATGGGAGAAGACTGAAAACCCGGGCCCCAGAAAACGCGTTGCAAGCCCCTTTGGACCATCCAAAAGTGTCACCAAAGGAAGGCTTTGGGTACAAGTGAACTCCCCAGGGGAGCCTTTACGCAGCCCCACATGCAACTGGACCCTCCGGGTTCGCTGTTTCAGAGCATCCCTAAACATAGCCCTAACCGGCATCGAAGACGACTGAAAAATCAGGCCCCAGGAAATGCGTTGCAAGCCCCATTGGACCATCCAAAAGTGCCCCCAAAGGAAGGCTTTGGGTACATCTGAAGTTCCCAGGGGAGCCTTTACGCAGCCCCACATGCAACTGGACCCTCCGGGTTCGCTGTTCCTGAACAAACCTAAACGTAGCCCTAGCCGTCATCGGAGACGACTGAAAAATCAGGCCCCAGGAAATGCGTTCCGAGGCCTTTTCGCCCATCCAAATGTGCCCCCGAAGGAAGGCTTTGGGTAGAAGTGAACTCCCCAGGGGAGCCTTTACGCAGCCCCATATGCAACTGGACCCTCCGGGTTCGCTGTTTCAGAGCTACCCTAAATATATCACTAGCCGGCATGGGAGAAGACTGAAAACCCGGGCCACAGAAAATGCGTTGCAAGCCCCTTTGGACCATCCAAAAGTGTCACCAAAGGAAGGCTTTGGGTACAAGTGAACTCCCCAGGGGAGCCTTTATGCAGCCCCACATGCAATTGGACCCTTTGGGTTCGATTTTTCCGAGCAACCCTAAATATATCCGTAGCCGGCATGGGAGAAGACTGAAAACCCGGGCCCCAGAAAACGCGTTGCAAGCCCCTTTGGACCATCCAAAAGTGTCACCAAAGGAAGGCTTTGGGTACAAGTGAACTCCCCAGGGGAGCCTTTACGCAGCCCCACATGCAACTGGACCCTCCGGGTTCGCTGTTTCAGAGCATCCCTAAACATAGCCCTAACCGGCATTGAAAACGACTGAAAAATCAGGCCCCAGGAAATGCGTTGCAAGCCCCATTGGACCATCCAAAAGTGCCCCCAAAGGAAGGCTTTGGGTACATCTGAAGTTCCCAGGGGAGCCTTTACGCAGCCCCACATACAACTGGACCCTCCGGGTTCGCTGTTCATGAGCAAACCTAAACGTAGCCCTAGCCGTCATCGGAGACGAGTGAAAAATCAGGCCCCAGGAAATGTGTTCCGAGCCCTTTTCACCCATCCAAATGTGCCCCCAAAGGAAGGCTTTGGATACAAGTGAACTCCCCAGGGGAGCCTTTACGCAGCCCCACATGCAACTGGACCCTCCGGGTTCGATTTTTCTGAGCAACCCTAAACATAACCCTAGCCAGCATGGGAGAAGACTGAAAACCCGGGCCCCAGAAAATGCGTTGCAAGCCCCTTTGGACCATCCAAAAGTGCCACCAAAAAAAGGCTTTGGGTACAAGAGAACTCCCCAGGGGAGCCTTTACGCAGCCCCACATGCAACTGGACCCTCCGGGTTCGATTTTTCCGAGCAACCCTAAATATATCCCTAGCCGGCATGGGAGAAGACTGAAAACCCGGGCCCCAGAGAACGCGTTGCAAGCCCCTTTGGAACATCCAAAAGTGTCACCAAAGGAAGGCTTTGGGTACAAGAGAACTCCCCAGGGGAGCCTTTACGCAGCCCCACATGCAACTGGACCCTCCGGGTTCGCTGTTCCTGAGCAAACCTAAACGTAGCCCTAGCCGTCATCGGAGACGAGTGAAAAATCAGGCCCCAGGAAATGCATTCCGAGCCCTTATCGCCCATCTAAATGTGCCCCCAAAGGAAGGCTTTGGATACAAGTGAACTCCCCAGGGGAGCCTTTACGCAGCCCCACATGCAACTGGACCCTCCGGGTTCGATTTTTCCGAGCAACCCTAAACATAACCCTAGCCGGCATGGGAGAAGACTGAAAACCCGGGCCACAGAAAATTCATTGCAAGCCCCTTTGGACCATCCAAAAGTGCTCCCAAAGTAAGGCTTTGGGTACAAGTGATCTCCCCAGGGGAGCCTTTACGCAGCCCCACATGCAACTGGACCCTCCGGGTTCGCTGTTTCAGAGCATCCCTAAACATAGCCCTAACCGGCATCGAAGACGACTGAAAAATCAGGCCCCAGGAAATGCGTTGCAAGCCCCATTGGACCATCCAAAAGTGCCCCCAAAGGAAGGCTTTGGGTACAAGTGAACTCCCCAGGGGAGCCTTTACGCAGCCCCACATGCAACTGGACCATCCGGGTTCGCTGTTCCTGAGCAAACCTAAACGTAGCCCTAGCCGTCATCGGAGACGAGTCAAAAATCAGGCCCCAGGAAATGCGTTCCGAGGCCTTTTCGACCATCTAAATTTGCCCCCAAAGGAAGGCTTTGGATACAAGTGAACTCCCCAGGGGAGCCTTTACGCAGCCCCACATGCAACTGGACCCTCCGGGTTCGCTGTTTCAGAGCATCCCTAAACATAGCCCTAACCGGCATCGAAGACAACTGAAAAATCAGGCCCCAGGAAATGCGTTGCAAGCCCCATTGGACCATCCAAAAGTGCCCCCAAAGAAAGGCTTTGGGTACATCTGAAGTTCCCAGGGGAGCCTTTACGCAGCCCCACATGCAACTGGACCCTCCGGTTTCGCTGTTTCTGAGCATCCCTAAACATAACCCTAGCCGGCATTGAAGACGAGTGAAAAATCAGGCCCCAGGAAATGTGTTGCGAGCCCCTTTGGACCATCCAAAAGTGCCCCCGAAGAAAGGCTTTGGATACAAGTGAACTCCCCAGGGGAGCCTTTACGCAGCCCCACATGCAACTGGACCCTCCGGGTTCGCTGTTTCAGAGCATCCCTAAACATAGCCCTAGCCGGCATCGAAGACGACTGAAAAATCAGGCCCAGGAAATGCGTTGCAAGCCCCATTGGACCATCCAAAAGTGCCCCCAAAGAAAGGCTTTGGGTACATCTGAAGTTCCCAGGGGAGCCTTTACGCAGCCCCACATGCAACTGGACCCTCCGGGTTGGCTGTTCCTGAGCAAACCTAAACGTAGCCCTAGCCGTCATCGGAGACGAGTGAAAAATCAGGCCCCAGGAAATGCGTTCCGAGCCCTTTTCGCCCATCTAAATGTGCCCCCAAAGGAAGGCTTTGGATACAAGTGAACTCCCCAGGGGAGCCTTTACGCAGCCCCACATGCAACTGGACCCTCCGGGTTCACTGTTCCTGAGCAAACCTAAACGTAGCCCTAGCCGTCATCGGAGACGAGTGAAAAATAAGGCCCCAGGAAATGCGTTCCGAGGCCTTTTCGCCCATCCAAAAGTGTCACCAAAGGAAGGCTTTGGGTACAAGAGAACTCCCCAGGGGAGCCTTTACGCAGCCCCACATGCAACTGGACCCTCCGGGTTCGATTTTTCTGAGCAACCCTAAACATAACCCTAGCCGGCATGGGAGAAGACTGAAAACCCGGGCCCCAGAAAACGCGTTGCAAGCCCCTTTGGACCATCCAAAAGTATCACCAAAGGAAGGCTTTGGGTACAAGTGAACTCCCCAGGGGAGCCTTTACGCAGCCCCACATGCAACTGGACCCTCCGGGTTCGCTGTTTCAGAGCATCCCTAAACATAGCCCTAACCGGCATCGAAGACGACTGAAAAAACAGGCCCCAGGAAAAGCGTTGCAAGCCCCATTGGACCATCCAGAAGTGCCCCCAAAGAAAGGCTTTGGGTACATCTGAAGTTCCCAGGGGAGCCTTTACGCAGCCCCACATGCAACTGGACCCTCCGGGTTCGCTGTTCCTGAGCAAACCTAAACGTAGCCCTAGCCGTCATCGGAGACGAGTCAAAAATCAGGCCCCAGGAAATGCGTTCCGAGCTCTTTTCGCCCTTCTAAATGTGCCCCCAAAGGAAGGCTTTGGATACAAGTGAACTCCCCAGGGGAGCCTTTACGCAGCCCCACATGCAACTGGACCCTCCGGGTTCGATTTTTCAGAGCAACCCTAAACATAACCCTAGCCGGCATGGGAGAAGACTGAAAACCCGGGCCCCAGAAAATGCGTTGCAAGCCCCATTGGACCATCCAAAAGTGCCCCCAAAGGAAGGCTTTGGGTACAAGAGAACTCCCCAGGGGAGCCTTTACGCAGCCCCACATGCAACTGGACCCTCCGGGTTCGATTTTTCCGAGCAACCCTAAACATAACCCTAGCCGGCATGGGAGAAGACTGAAAACCCGGGCCCCAGAAAACGCGTTGCAAGCCCCTTTGGACCATCCAAAAGTGTCACCAAAGGAAGGCTTTGGGTACAAGTGAACTCCCCAGGGGAGCCTTTACGCAGCCCCACATGCAACTGGACCCTCCGGGTTCGCTGTTCCTGAGCAAACCTAAACGTAGCCCTAGCCGTCATCGGAGACGAGTCAAAAATCAGGCCCCAGGAAATGCGTTCCGAGGCCTATTCGCCCATCCAAAAGTGCCCCCAAAGGAAGGCTTTGGATACAAGTGAACTCCCCAGGGGAGCCTTTACGCAGCCCCACATGCAACTGGACCCTCCGGGTTCGCTGTTTCAGAGCATCCCTAAACATAGCCCTAACCGGCATCGAAGACGACTGAAAAATCAGGCCCCAGGAAATGCGTTGCAAGCCCCATTGGACCATCCAAAAGTGCCCCCAAAGAAAGGCTTTGGGTACATCTGAAGTTCCCAGGGGAGCCTTTACGCAGCCCCACATGCAACTGGACCCTCCGGGTTCGCTGTTCCTGAGCAAACCTAAACGTAGCCCTAGCCGTCATCGGAGACGAGTGAAAAATCAGGCCCCAGGAAATGCGTTCCGAGCCCTTTTCGCCCATCTAAATGTGCTCCCAAAGGAAGGCTTTGGATACAAGTGAACTCCCCAGGGGAGCCTTTACGCAGCCCCACATGCAACTGGACCCTCCGGGTTCACTGTTCCTGAGCAAACCTAAACGTAGCCCTAGCCGTCATCGGAGACGAGTGAAAAATAAGGCCCCAGGAAATGCGTTCCGAGGCCTTTTCGCCCATCCAAAAGTGTCACCAAAGGAAGGCTTTGGGTACAAGTGAACTCCCCAGGGGAGCCTTTACGCAGCCCCACATGCAACTGGACCATCCGGGTTCGATTTTTCCGAGCAACCCTAAACATAACCCTAGCCGGCATGGGAGAAGACTGAAAACCCGGGCCCCAGAAAACGCTTTGCAAGCCCCTTTGGACCATCCAAAAGTGTCACCAAAGGAAGGCTTTGGGTACAAGTGAACTCCCCAGGGGAGCCTTTACGCAGCCCCACATGCAACTGGACCCTCCGGGTTCGCTGTTTCAGAGCATCCCTAAACATAGCCCTAACCGGCATCGGAGACGAGTGAAAAATCAGGCCCCAGGAAATGCGTTGTGAGCCCCTTTGGACCATCCAAAAGTGCCCGCAAAGGAAGGCTTTGGATACAAGAGAACTCCCCAGGGGAGCCTTTACGCAGCCCCACATGCAACTGGACCCTTCGGGTTCGATTTTTCCGAGCAACCCTAAATATATCCCTAGCCGTCCTGGGAGAAGACTGAAAATCTGGGCCCCAGAAAACGCGTTGCAAGCCCCTTTGGACCATCCAAAAGTGTCACCAAAGGAAGGCTTTGGGTACAAGAGAACTCCCCAGGGGAGCCTTTACGCAGCCCCACATGCAACTGGACCCTCCGGGTTCGCTGTTTCTGAGCATCCCTAAACATAGCCATAGCCGTCATCGGAGACGACTGAAAAATCAGGCCCCAGGAAATGCGTTGCAAGCCCCTTTGGACCATCCAGAAGTGCCCCCAAAGGAAGGCTTTGGGTACATCTGAAGTTCCCAGGGGAGCCTTTACGCAGCCCCACATGCAACTGGACCCTCCGGGTTGGCTGTTCCTGAGCAAACCTAAACGTAGCCCTTGCCGTCATCGGAGACGAGTGAAAAATCAGGCCCCAGGAAACGCGTTCCGAGGCCTTTTCGCCCATCCAAATGTGCCCCCAAAGGAAGGCTTTGGGTACAAGTGAACTCCCCAGGGGAGCCTTTACGCAGCCCCATATGCAACTGGACCCTCCGGGTTCGCTGTTTCAGAGCAACACTAAATATATCACTAGCCGGCATGGGAGAAGACTGAAAACCCGGGCCACAGAAAATGCGTTGCAAGCCCCTTTGGACCATCCAAAAGTGTCACCAAAGGAAGGCTTTGGGTACAAGTGAACTCCCCAGGGGAGTCTTTACGCAGCCCCACATGCAACTGGAACCTCCGGGATCGCTGTTCCTGAGCAAACCTAAACGTAGCCCTAGCCATCATCGGAGACGAGTGAAAAATCAGGCCCCAGGAAATGCGTTGCGAGCCCCTTTGTACCATCCAAAAGTGCCTGCAAAGGAAGGCTTTGGATACAAGTGAACTCCCCAGGGGAGCCTTTACGCAGCCCCATATGCAACTGGACCCTCCGGGTTCGCTGTTTCAGAGCAACACTAAATATATCACTAGCCGGCATGGGAGAAGACTGAAAACCCGGGCCACAGAAAATGCGTTGCAAGCCCCTTTGGACCATCCAAAAGTGTCACCAAAGGAAGGCTTTGGGTACAAGTGAACTCCCCAGGGGAGTCTTTACGCAGCCCCACATGCAACTGGAACCTCCGGGATCGCTGTTCCTGAGCAAACCTAAACGTAGCCCTAGCCATCATCGGAGACGAGTGAAAAATCAGGCCCCAGGAAATGCGTTGCGAGCCCCTTTGTACCATCCAAAAGTGCCTGCAAAGGAAGGCTTTGGATACAAGTGAACTCCCCAGGGGAGCCTTTACGCAGCCCCACATGCAACTGGACCCTCCGCGTTCGCTGTTTCTAAGCATCCCTAAACATAGCCCTAGCCGGCATCGAAGACGACTGAAAAATCAGGCGCCAGGAAATGCATTTCGAGCCCTTTTCGCCCATCCAAAAGTGCCCCCAAAGGAAGGCTTTGGGTAGAAGTGAACTCCCCAGGGGAGCCTTTACGCAGCCCCACATGCAACTGGACCCTCCGGGTTCGCTGTTTCTGAGCATCCCTAAACATAGCCCTAGCCGGCATTGAAGACGACTGAAAAATCAGGCCCCAGGAAATGTGTTGCGAGCCCCTTTGGACCATCCAAAAGTGCCCCCAAAGGAAGGCTTTGGGTACAAGAGAACTCCCCAGGGGAGCCTTTACGCAGCCCCATATGCAACTGGACCCTCCGTGTTCGATTTTTCCGAGCAACCCTAAATATATCCCTAGCCGGCATGGGAGAAGACTGAAAACCCGGGCCCCAGAGAACGCGTTGCAAGCCCCTTTGGACCATCCAAAAGTGTCACCAAAGGAAGGCTTTGGGTACAAGTGATCTCCCCAGGGGAGCCTTTACGCAGCCCCACATGCAACTGGACCCTCCGGGTTCGCTGTTCCTGAGCAAACCTAAACGTAGCCCTAGCCGTCATCGGAGACGAGTGAAAAATAAGGCCCCAGGAAATGCGTTGCGAGCCCTTTTCGCCCATCCAAATGTGTCCCCAAAGGAAGGCTTTGGGTACAAGTGAACTCCCCAGGGGAGCCTTAACGCAGCCCCATATGCAACTGGACCCTCCGGGTTCGCTGTTTCAGAGCAACCCTAAATATATCACTAGCTGGCATGGGAGAAGACTGAAAACCCGGGCCACAGAAAATGCGTTGCAAGCCCCTTTGGACCATCCAAAAGTGTCACCAAAGGAAGGCTTTGGGTACAAGTGAACTCCCCAGGGGAGCCTTTACGCAGCCCCACATGCAACTGGACCCTCTGGGATCGCTGTTCCTGAGCAAACCTAAACGTAGCCCTAGCCATCATCGGAGACGAGTGAAAAATCAGGCCCCAGGAAATGCGTTGTGAGCCCCTTTGGACCATCCAAAAGTGCCCGCAAAGGAAGGCTTTGGATACAAGAGAACTCCCCAGGGGAGCCTTTACGCAGCCACACATGCAACTGGACCCTCCGCGTTCGCTGTTTCTAAGCATCCCTAAACATAGCCCTAGCCGGCATCGAAGACGACTGAAAAATCAGGACCCAGGAAATGCGTTGCGAGCCCTTTTCGCCCATCCAAATGTGTCCCCAAAGGAAGGCTTTGGGTACAAGTGAACTCCCCAGGGGAGCCTTTACGCAGCCCCACATGCAACTGGACCCTCCGGGTTCGCTGTTTCAGAGCAACCCTAAATATATCACTAGCTGGCATGGGAGAAGACTGAAAACCCGGGCCACAGAAAATGCGTTGCAAGCCCCTTTGGACCATCCAAAAGTGTCACCAAAGGAAGGCTTTGGGTACAAGTGAACTCCCCAGGGGAGCCTTTACGCAGCCCCACATGCAACTGGACCCTCCGGGATCGCTGTTCCTGAGCAAACCTAAACGTAGCCCTAGCCATCATCGGAGACGAGTGAAAAATCAGGCCCCAGGAAATGCGTTGTGAGCCCCTTTGGACCATCCAAAAGTGCCCGCAAAGGAAGGCTTTGGATACAAGAGAACTCCCCAGGGGAGCCTTTACGCAGCCACACATGCAACTGGACCCTCCGCGTTCGCTGTTTCTAAGCATCCCTAAACATAGCCCTAGCCGGCATCGAAGACGACTGAAAAATCAGGACCCAGGAAATGCGTTGCGAGCCCTTTTCGCCCATCCAAAAATGCCCCCAAAGGAAGGCTTTGGGTACAAGTGAACTCCCCAGGGGAGCCTTTACGCAGCCCCACATGCAACTGGACCCTCCGGGTTCGCTGTTTCTGAGCATCCCTAAACATAGCCATAGCCGTCATCGGAGACGACTGAAATATCAGGCCCCAGGAAATGCGTTGCAAGCCCCTTTGGACCATCCAGAAGTGCCCCCAAAGGAAGGCTTTGGGTACAAGTGAACTCCCCAGGGGAGCCTTTACGCAGCCCCACATGCAACTGGACCCTCCGGGTTCGCTGTTCCTGAGCAAACCTAAACGTAGCCCTAGCCATCATCGGAGACGAGTGAAAATTCAGGCCCCAGGAAATGCGTTCCGAGGCCTTTTCGCCCATCCAAATGTTCCCCCAAAGGAAGGCTTTGGGTACAAGTGAACTCCCCAGGGGAGCCTTTACGCAGCCCCACATGCAACTGGACCATCCGGGTTCGCTGTTTCTGAGCATCCCTAAACATAACCCTAGCCGGCATGGGAGAAGACTGAAAACCCGGGCCCCAGAAAATGCGTTGCGAGCCCTTTTCGCCCATCCAAAAGTGCCCCCAAAGGAAGGCTTTGGGTACATCTGAAGTTCCTAGGGGAGCCTTTACGCAGCCCCATATGCAACTGGACCCTCCGGGTTCGCTGTTTCAGAGCAACCCTATATATATCACTAGCCGGCATGGGAGAAGACTGAAAACCCGGGCCCCAGAAAACGCGTTGCAAGCCCCTTTGGACCATCCAAAAGTGTCACCAAAGGAAGGCTTTGGGTACAAGTGAACTCCCCAGGGGAGCCTTTACGCAGCCCCACATGCAACTGGAACCTCCGGGATCGCTGTTCCTGAGCAAACCTAAACGTAGCCCTAGCCGTCATCGGAGACGAGTGAAAAATCAGGCCCCAGGAAATGCGTTGCGAGCCCCTTTGTACCATCCAAAAGTGCCCCCAAAGGAAGGCTTTGGATACAAGTGAACTCCCCAGGGGAGCCTTTACGCAGCCCCACATGCAACTGGACCCTCCGCGTTCGCTGTTTCTAAGCATCCCTAAACGTAGCCCTAGCCGGCATCGGAGACGACTGAAAAATCAGGCCCCAAGAAATGCGTTGCGAGCCCTTTTCGCCCATCCAAAAGTGCCCCCAAAGGAAGGCTTTGGGTAGAAGTGAACTCCCCAGGGGAGCCTTTACGCAGACCCACATGCAACTGGACCCTTCGGGTTCGCTGTTCCTGAGCAAACCTAAACGTAGCCCTAGCCGGCATTGAAGACGACTGAAAAATCAGGCCCCAGGAAATGCGTTACAAGCCCTTTTCGCCCATCCAAAAGTGCCCCCAAAGGAAGGCTTTGGGTACAAGAGAACTCCCCAGGGGAGTCTTTACGCAGCGCCACATGCAACTGGACCCTTCGGGTTCGATTTTTCCTTGCAACCCTTAATATATCCCTAGCCGGCATGGGAGAAGACTGAAAACCCGGGCCCCAGAAAACGCGTTGCAAGCCCCTTTGGACCATCCAAAAGTGTCACCAAAGGAAGGCTTTGGGTACAAGTGAACTCCCCAGGGGAGCCTTTACGCAGCCCCACATGCAACCGGACCCTCCGGGTTCGCTGTTCCTCAGCAAACCTAAACGTAGCCCTAGCCGTCATCGGAGACGAGTGAAAAATCAGGCCCCAGGAAATGCGTTGCAAGCCCCTTTGGACCATCCAAAAGTGCCCCCAAAGGAAGTCTTTGGGTACATCTGAAGTTCCTAGGGGAGCCTTTACGCAGCCCCACATGCAACTGGACCCTCCGCGTTCGCTGTTTCTAAGCATCCCTAAACATAGCCCTAGCCGGCATCGAAGACGAGTGAAAAATCAGGCCCCAGGAAATGCGTTGCGAGCCCTTTTCGCCCATCCAAAAGTGCCCCCAAAGGAAGGCTTTGGGTAGAAGTGAACTCCCCAGGGGAGCCTTTACGCAGCCCCACATGCAACTGGACCCTCTGGGTTCGCTGTTTCCGAGCATCCCTAAACATAGCACAAGACGGCATCGAAGACGACTGAAAAATCAGGCCCCAAGAAATGCGTTGCGAGCCCTTTTCACCCATCCAAAAGTGCCCCCAAAGGAAGGCTTTGGGTACAAGTGAACTCCCCAGGGGAGCCTTTACGCAGCCCCACATGCAACTGGACCCTCCGGGTTCGATTTTTCTGAGCAACCCTAAACATAACCCTAGCCGGCATGGGAGATGACTGAAAACCCGGGCCACAGAAAACGCGTTGCAAGCCCCTTTGGACCATCCAAAAGTGTCACCAAAGGAAGACTTTGGGTACAAGTGAACTCCCCAGGGGAGCCTTTACGCAGCCCCATATGCAACTGGACACTCCAGGTTCGCTGTTTCAGAGCATCCCTAAACATAGCCCTAACCGGCATGGAAGACGAGTGAAAAATCAGGCCCCAGGAAATGCGTTGCAAGCCCCATTGGACCATCCAAAAGTGCCCCCAAAGGAAGGCTTTGGGTACATCTGAAGTTCCCAGGGGAGCCTTTACGCAGCCCCACATGCAACTGGACCCTCCACGTTCGCTGTTCCTGAGCAAACCTAAACGTAGCCCTAGCCGTCATCGGAGACGAGTGAAAAATCAGGCCCCAGGAAATGCGTTCCGAGGCCTTTTCGCCCATCCAAACGTGCCCCCAAAGGAAGGCTTTGGGTACAAGTGAACTCCCCAGGGGAGCCTTTACGCAGCCCCACATGCAACTGGACCCTCCGGGTTCGATTTTTCCGAGCAACCCTAAACATAACCCTAGCCGGCATGGGAGAAGACTGAAAACCCGGGCCCCAGAAAATGCGTTGCAAGCCCCTTTGGACCATCCAAAAGTGCCACCAAAGGAAGGCTTTGGGTACAAGTGAACTCCCCAGGGGAGCCTTTACGCAGCCCCACATGCAACTGGACCCTCCGGGTTCGCTGTTTCTGAGAATCCCTAAACATAGCCCTAGCCGGCATGGAAGACGACTGAAAAATCAGGCCCCAGGAAATGCGATGCAAGCCCCATTGGACCATCCAAAAGTGCCCCCAAAGGAAGGCTTTGGGTACATCTGAAGTTCCTAGGGGAGCCTTTACGCAGCCCCATATGCAACTGGACCCTCCGGGTTCGCTGTTTCAGAGCAACCCTAAACATAGCCCTAGCCGGCATGGAAGACGACTGAAAAATCAGGCCCCAGGAAATGCGATGCAAGCCCCATTGGACCATCCAAAAGTGCCCCCAAAGGAAGGCTTTGGGTACATCTGAAGTTCCCAGGGGAGCCTTTACGCAGCCCCACATGCAACTGGACCCTCCGGGTTGGCTGTTTCCGAGCATCCCTAAACATAGCACAAGCCGGCATCGAAGACGACTGAAAAATCAGGCCCCAGGAAATGCGTTGCGAGCCCTTTTCGCCCATCCAAATGTGCCCCCAAAGGAAAGCTTTGGGTAGAAGTGAACTCTCCAGGGGAGCCTTTACGCAGCCCCACATGCAACTGGACCCTCCGGGTTCGCTGTTTCCGAGCATCCCTAAACATAGCACAAGCCGGTATCGAAGACGACTGAAAAATCAGGCCCCAAGAAATGCGTTGCGAGCCCTTTTCACCCATCCAAAAGTGCCCCCAAAGGAAGGCTTTGGGTACAAGTGAACTCCCCAGGGGAGCCTTTACGCAGCCCCACATGTAACAGGACCCTCCGAGTTCGCTGTTCCTGAGCAAACCTAAACATAGCCCTAGCCATCATCGGAGACGAGTGAAAAATCAGGCCCCAGGAAATGTGTTGCGAGCCCCTTTGGACCATCCAAAAGTGCCCCCAAAGGAAGGCTTTGGATACAAGTGAACTCCCCAGGGGAGCCTTTACGCAGCCCCACATGCAACTGGACCATCCGGGTTCGATTTTTCGAACAACCCTAAATATATCCCTAGCCGGCATGGGAGAAGACTGAAAACCCGGGCCCCAGAAACGCGTTGCAAGCCCATTTGGACCACCCAAAAGTGTCACCAAAGGAAGGCTTTGGGTACAAGTGAACTCCCCAGGGGAGCCTTTACGCAGCCCCACATGCAACTGGAACCTCCAGTTTCGCTGTTTCTGAGCATCCCTAAACATAGCCCTAGCTGGCATCGAAGACAACTGAAAAATCAGGCCCCAGGAAATGCGTTGCGAGCCCTTTTCGCCCATCCAAAATTGCCCCCAAAGGACGGCTTGGGGTAGAAGTGAACTCCCCAGGGGAGCCTTTACGCAGCCCCACATGCAACTGGACCCTCCGGGTTCGCTGTTTCCGAGCATCCCTAAACATAGCACAAGCCGGCATCGAAGACGACTGAAAAATCAGGACCCAAGAAAAGCGTTGCGAGCCCTTTTCACCCATCCAAAAGTGCCCCCAAATGAAGGCTTTGGGTACAAGTGAACTCCCCAGGGGAGCCTTTACGCAGCCCCACATGTAACAGGACCCTCCGAGTTCGCTGTTCCTGAGCAAACCTAAACATAGCCCTAGCCATCATCGGAGACGAGTGAAAAATCAGGCCCCAGGAAATGTGTTGCGAGCCCCTTTGGACCATCCAAAAGTGCCCCCAAAGGAAGGCTTTGGATACAAGTGAACTCCCCAGGGGAGCCTTTACGCAGCCCCACATGCAACTGGACCCTCAGGGTTCACTGTTCATGAGCAACCCTAAACATAACCCTAGCCGGCATGGGAGAAGACTGAAAACCCGGGCCCCAGAAAACGCGTTGCAAGCCCCTTTGGACCATCCAAAAGTGTCACCAAAGGAAGGCTTTGGGTACAAGTGAACTCCCCAGGGGAGCCTTTACGCAGCCCCACATGCAACTGGACCCTCCGCGTTAGCTGTTTCTGAGCATCCCTAAACATAGCCCTAACCGGCATCAAAGATGACTGAAAAATCAGGCCCCAGGAAATGCGTTGCGAGCCCTTTTCGCCCATCCAAAAGTGCCCCCAAAGGAAGGCTTTGGGTAGAAGTGAACTCCCCAGGGGAGCCTTTACGCAGCCCCACATGCAACTGGACCCTCCGGGTTCGCTGTTTCAGAGCATCCCTAAACATAGCCCTAACCGGCATCGAAGACGAGTGAAAAATCAGGCCCCAGGAAATGCGTTGCAAGCCCCATTGGACCATCCAAAAGTGCCCCCAAAGGAAGGCTTTGGGTACATCTGAAGTTCCCAGGGGAGCCTTTACGCAGCCCCACATGCAACTGGACCCTCCGGGTTCGCTGTTCCTGAGCAAACCTAAACGTAGCCCTAGCCGTCATCGGAGACGAGTGAAAAATCAGGCCCCAGGAAATGCGTTGCAAGCCCCATTGGACCATCCAAAAGTGCCCCCAAAGGAAGGCTTTGGGTACATCTGAAGTTCCCAGGGGAGCCTTTACGCAGCCCCACATGCAACTGGAACGTCCGGGTTCACTGTTCATGAGCAACCCTAAACATAACCCTAGCCGGCATGGGAGAAGACTGAAAACCCGGGCCCCAGAAAACGCGTTGCAAGCCCCTTTGGACCATCCAAAAGTGTCACCAAAGGAAGGCTTTGGGTACAAGTGAACTCCCCAGGGGAGCCTTTATGCAGCCCCACATGCAACTGGACCCTCCGAGTTCGCTGTTCCTGAGCAAACCTAAACATAGCCCTAGCCATCATCGGAGACGAGTGAAAAATCAGGCCCCAGGAAATGTGTTGCGAGCCCCTTTGGACCATCCAAAAGTGCCCCCAAAGGAAGGCTTTGGATACAAGTTAACTCCCCAGGGGAGCCTTTACGCAGCCCCACATGCAACTGGAACGTCCGGGTTCGATTTTTCGAACAACCCTACATATATCACTAGCCGGCATGGGAGAAGACTGAAAACCCGGGCCCCAGAAAACGCGTTGCAAGCCCCTTTGGACCATCCAAAAGTGTCACCAAAGGAAGGCTTTGGGTACAAGTGAACTCCCCAGGGGAGCCTTTACGCAGCCCCACATGCAACTGGACCCTCCGGGTTCGCTGTTTCAGAGCATCCCTAAACATAGCCCTAACCGGCATCGAAGACGAGTGAAAAATCAGGCCCCAGGAAATGCGTTGCAAGCCCCATTGGACCATCCAAAAGTGCCCCCAAAGGAAGGCTTTGGGTACATCTGAAGTTCCCAGGGGAGCCTTTACGCAGCCCCACATGCAACTGGACCCTCCGGGTTCGCTGTTCCTGAGCAAACCTAAACGTAGCCCTAGCCGTCATCGGAGACGAGTGAAAAATCAGGCCCCAGGAAATGCGTTGCAAGCCCCATTGGACCATCCAAAAGTGCCCCCAAAGGAAGGCTTTGGGTACATCTGAAGTTCCCAGGGGAGCCTTTACGCAGCCCCACATGCAACTGGACCCTCCGGGTTCGCTGTTTCAGAGCATCCCTAAACATAGCCCTAACCGGCATCGAAGACGAGTGAAAAATCAGGCCCCAGGAAATGCGTTGCAAGCCCCATTGGACCATCCAAAAGTGCCCCCAAAGGAAGGCTTTGGGTACAAGTGAACTCCCCAGGGGAGCCTTTACGCAGCCCCACATGCAACTGGACCCTCCGGGTTCACTGTTCATGAGCAACCCTAAACATAACCCTAGCCGGCATGGGAGAAGACTGAAAACCCGGGCCCCAGAAAACGCGTTGCAAGCCCCTTTGGACCATCCAAAAGTGCCCCCAAAGGAAGGCTTTGGGTACAAGTGAACTCCCCAGGGGAGCCTTTATGCAGCCCCACATGCAACTGGACCCTCCGCGTTCGCTGTTTCTGAGCATCCCTAAACATAGCCCTAACCGGCATCGAAGACGACTGAAAAATCAGGCCCCAGGAAATGCGTTGCGAGCCCTTTTCGCCCATCCAAAAGTGTCACCAAAGGAAGGCTTTGGGTAGAAGTGAACTCCCCAGGGGAGCCTTTACGCAGCCCCACATGCAACTGGACCCTCCGGGTTCGCTGTTCCTGAGCAAACCTAAACGTAGCCCTAGCCGTCATCGGAGACGAGTGAAAAATCAGGCCCCAGGAAATGCGTTCCGAGGCCTTTTCGCCCATCCAAATGTGCCCCCAAAGGAAGGCTTTGGGTACAAGTGAACTCCCCAGGGGAGCCTTTACGCAGCCCCACATGCAACTGGACCCTCCGGGTTCACTGTTCATGAGCAACCCTAAACATAACCCTAGCCGGCATGGGAGAAGACTGAAAACCCGGGACCCAGAAAACGCGTTGCAAGCCCCTTTGGACCATCCAAAAGTGTCACCAAAGGAAGGCTTTGGGTACAAGTGAACTCCGCAGGGGAGCCTTTATGCAGCCCCACATGCAACTGGACCCTCCGCGTTCGCTGTTTCTGAGCATCCCTAAACATAGCCCTAACCGGCATCGAAGACGACTGAAAAATCAGGCCCCAGGAAATGCGTTGCGAGCCCTTTTCGCCCATCCAAAAGTGCCCCCAAAGGAAGGCTTTGGGTACAAGTGAACTCCCCAGGGGAGCCTTTACGCAGCCCCACATGCAACTGGACCCTCCGGGTTCGCTGTTTCCGAGCATCCCTAAACATAGCACAAGCCGGCATCGAAGACGACTGAAAAATCAGGCCCCAGGAAATGCGTTGCGAGCCCTTTTCGCCCATCCAAAAGTGCCCCCAAAGGAAGGCTTTGGGTACAAGAGAACTCCCCAGGGGAGCCTTTACGCAGCCCCACATGTAACAGGACCCTCCGAGTTCGCTGTTCCTGAGCAAGCCTAAACATAGCCCTAGCCATCATCGGAGACGAGTGAAAAATCAGGCCCCAGGAAATGTGTTGCGAGCCCCTTTGGAAAATCCAAAAGTGCCCCCAAAGGAAGGCTTTGGATACAAGTGAACTCCCCAGGGGAGCCATTACGCAGCCCCACATGCAACTGGACCCTCCGGGTTCGATTTTTCCGAGCAACCCTAAACATAACCCTAGCCGGCATGGGAGAAGACTGAAAACCCGGGCCCCAGAAAATGCGTTGCAAGCCCCTTTGGACCATCCAAAAGTGCCACCAAAGGAAGGCTTTGGGTACAAGTGAACTCCCCAGGGGAGCCTTTACGCAGCCCCACATGCAACTGGACCCTCCGGGTTCGCTGTTCATGAGCAAACCTAAACGTAGCCCTAGCCATCATCGGAGACGAATGAAAAATCAGGCCCCAGGAAATGCGTTCCGAGGCCTTTTCGCCCATCCAAATGTGCCCCCAAAGGAAGGCTTTGGATACAAGTGAACTCCCCAGGGGAGCCTTTACGCAGCCCCACATGCAACTGGACCCTCCGGGTTCGATTTTTCGAACAACCCTACATATATCTCTAGCCGGCATGGGAGAAGACTGAAAACCCGGGCCCCAGAAAACGCGTTGCAAGCCCCTTTGGACCATCCAAAAGTGTCACCAAAGGAAGGCTTTGGGTACAAGTGAACTCCCCAGGGGAGCCTTTACGCAGCCCCACATGCAACTGGACCCTCCGGGTTCGCTGTTTCTGAGCATCCCTAAACATAGCCCTAACCGGCATCGAAGACGAGTGAAAAATCAGGCCCCAGGAAATGCGTTGCAAGCCCCATTGGACCATCCAAAAGTGCCCCCAAAGGAAGGCTTTGGGTACATCTGAAGTTCCCAGGGGAGCCTTTACGCAGCCCCACATGCAACTGGACCCTCCGGGTTCGCTGTTCCTGAGCAAACCTAAACGTAGCCCTAGCCGTCATCGGAGACGAGTGAAAAATCAGGCCCCAGGAAATGCGTTGCAAGCCCCATTGGACCATCCAAAAGTGCCCCCAAAGGAAGGCTTTGGGTACATCTGAAGTTCCCAGGGGAGCCTTTACGCAGCCCCACATGCAACTGGACCCTCCGGGTTCGCTGTTTCAGAGCATCCCTAAACATAGCCCTAACCGGCATCGAAGACGAGTGAAAAATCAGGCCCCAGGAAATGCGTTGCAAGCCCCATTGGACCATCCAAAAGTGCCCCCAAAGGAAGGCTTTGGGTACATCTTAAGTTCCCAGGGGAGCCTTTACGCAGCCCCACATGCAACTGGACCCTCCGGGTTCACTGTTCATGAGCAACCCTAAACATAACCCTAGCCGGCATGTGAGAAGACTGAAAACCCGGGCCCCAGAAAACGCGTTGCAAGCCCCTTTGGACCATCCAAAAGTGTCACCAAAGGAAGGCTTTGGGTACAAGTGAACTCCCCAGGGGAGCCTTTATGCAGCCCCACATGCAACTGGACCCTTCGCGTTCGCTGTTTCTGAGCATCCCTAAACATAGCCCTAACCGGCATCGAAGACGACTGAAAAATCAGGCCCCAGGAAATGCGTTGCGAGCCCTTTTCGCCCATCCAAAAGTGCCCCCAAAGGAAGGCTTTGGGTACAAGTGAACTCCCCAGGGGAGCCTTTACGCAGCCCCACATGCAACTGGACCCTCCGGGTTCGCTGTTCCTGAGCAAACCTAAACGTAACCCTAGCCGTCATCGGAGACGAGTGAAAAATCAGGCCCCAGGAAATGCGTTCCGAGGCCTTTTCGCCCATCCAAAAGTGCCCCCAAAGGAAGGCTTTGGGTACAAGTGAACTCCCCAGGGGAGCCTTTACGCAGCCCCACATGCAACTGGACCCTCCGGGTTCACTGTTCATGAGCAACCCTAAACATAACCCTAGCCGGCATGGGAGAAGACTGAAAACCCGGGCCCCAGAAAACGCGTTGCAAGCCCCTTTGGACCATCCAAAAGTGCCCCCAAAGGAAGGCTTTGGGTACAAGTGAACTCCCCAGGGGAGCCTTTATGCAGCCCCACATGCAACTGGACCCTCCGCGTTCGCTGTTTCTGAGCATCCCTAAACATAGCCCTAACCGGCATCGAAGACGACTGAAAAATCAGGCCCCAGGAAATGCGTTGCGAGCCCTTTTCGCCCATCCAAAAGTGTCACCAAAGGAAGGCTTTGGGTAGAAGTGAACTCCCCAGGGGAGCCTTTACGCAGCCCCACATGCAACTGGACCCTCCGGGTTCGCTGTTCCTGAGCAAACCTAAACGTAGCCCTAGCCGTCATCGGAGACGAGTGAAAAATCAGGCCCCAGGAAATGCGTTCCGAGGCCTTTTCGCCCATCCAAATGTGCCCCCAAAGGAAGGCTTTGGGTACAAGTGAACTCCCCAGGGGAGCCTTTACGCAGCCCCACATGCAACTGGACCCTCCGGGTTCACTGTTCATGAGCAACCCTAAACATAACCCTAGCCGGCATGGGAGAAGACTGAAAACCCGGGACCCAGAAAACGCGTTGCAAGCCCCTTTGGACCATCCAAAAGTGTCACCAAAGGAAGGCTTTGGGTACAAGTGAACTCCGCAGGGGAGCCTTTATGCAGCCCCACATGCAACTGGACCCTCCGCGTTCGCTGTTTCTGAGCATCCCTAAACATAGCCCTAACCGGCATCGAAGACGACTGAAAAATCAGGCCCCAGGAAATGCGTTGCGAGCCCTTTTCGCCCATCCAAAAGTGCCCCCAAAGGAAGGCTTTGGGTACAAGTGAACTCCCCAGGGGAGCCTTTACGCAGCCCCACATGCAACTGGACCCTCCGGGTTCGCTGTTTCCGAGCATCCCTAAACATAGCACAAGCCGGCATCGAAGACGACTGAAAAATCAGGCCCCAGGAAATGCGTTGCGAGCCCTTTTCGCCCATCCAAAAGTGCCCCCAAAGGAAGGCTTTGGGTACAAGAGAACTCCCCAGGGGAGCCTTTACGCAGCCCCACATGTAACAGGACCCTCCGAGTTCGCTGTTCCTGAGCAAGCCTAAACATAGCCCTAGCCATCATCGGAGACGAGTGAAAAATCAGGCCCCAGGAAATGTGTTGCGAGCCCCTTTGGAAAATCCAAAAGTGCCCCCAAAGGAAGGCTTTGGATACAAGTGAACTCCCCAGGGGAGCCATTACGCAGCCCCACATGCAACTGGACCCTCCGGGTTCGATTTTTCCGAGCAACCCTAAACATAACCCTAGCCGGCATGGGAGAAGACTGAAAACCCGGGCCCCAGAAAATGCGTTGCAAGCCCCTTTGGACCATCCAAAAGTGCCACCAAAGGAAGGCTTTGGGTACAAGAGAACTCCCCAGGGGAGCCTTTACGCAGCCCCACATGTAACAGGACCCTCCGAGTTCGCTGTTCCTGAGCAAGCCTAAACATAGCCCTAGCCATCATCGGAGACGAATGAAAAATCAGGCCCCAGGAAATGCGTTCCGAGGCCTTTTCGCCCATCCAAATGTGCCCCCAAAGGAAAGCTTTGGGTACAAGTGAACTCCCCAGGGGAGCCTTTACGCAGCCCCACATGCAACTGGACCCTCCGGGTTCACTGTTCATGAGCAACCCTAAACATAACCCTAGCCGGCATGGGAGAAGACTGAAAACCCGGGCCCCAGAAAACGCGTTGCAAGCCCCTTTGGACCATCCAAAAGTGTCACCAAAGGAAGGCTTTGGGTACAAGTGAACTCCCCAGGGGAGCCTTTACGCAGCCCCACATGCAACTGGAACCTCCGGGTTCGCTGTTTCCGAGCATCCCTAAACATAGCACAAGCCGGCATCGAAGACGACTGAAAAATCAGGCCCCAGGAAATGCGTTGCGAGCCCTTTTCGCCCATCCAAATGTGCCCCCAAAGGAAAGCTTTGGGTAGAAGTGAACTCCCCAGGGGAGCCTTTACGCAGCCCCACATGCAACTGGACCCTCCGGGTTCGCTGTTTCCGAGCATCCCTAAACATAGCACAAGCCGCCATCGAAGACGACTGAAAAATCAGGCCCCAAGAAATGCGTTGCGAGCCCTTTTCACCCATCCAAAAGTGCCCCCAAAGGAAGGCTTTGGGTACAAGTGAACTCCCCAGGGGAGCCTTTACGCAGCCCCACATGTAACAGGACCCTCCGAGTTCGCTGTTCCTGAGCAAACCTAAACATAGCCCTAGCCATCATCGGAGACGAGTGAAAAATCAGGCCCCAGGAAATGTGTTGCGAGCCCCTTTGGACCATCCAAAAGTGCCCCCAAAGGAAGGCTTTGGATACAAGTGAACTCCCCAGGGGAGCCTTTACGCAGCCCCACATGCAACTGGACCCTTCGGGTTCACTGTTCATGAGCAACCCTAAACATAACCCTAGCCGGCATGGGAGAGGACTGAAAACCCGGGCCCCAGAAAACGCGTTGCAAGCCCCTTTGGACCATCCAAAAGTGTCACCAAAGGAAGGCTTTGGGTACAAGTGAACTCCCCAGGGGAGCCTTTACGCAGCCCCACATGCAACTGGACCCTTCGGGTTCGCTGTTCCTGAGCAAACCTAAACATAGCACAAGCCGGCATCGAAGACGACTGAAAAATCAGGCCCCAAGAAATGCATTGCGAGCCCTTTTCACCCATCCAAAAGTGCCCCCAAAGGAAGGCTTTGGGTACAAGTGAACTCCCCAGGGGAGCCTTTACGCAGCCCCACATGTAACAGGACCCTTCGGGTTCGCTGTTCCTGAGCAAACCTAAACATAGCCCTAGCCATCATCGGAGACGACTGAAAAATCAGGCCCCAGGAAATGTGTTGCGAGCCCCTTTGGACCATCCAAAAGTGCCCCCAAAGGAAGGCTTTGGATACAAGTGAACTCCCCAGGGGAGCCTTTACGCAGCCCCACATGCAACTGGAACGTCCGGGTTCGATTTTTCGAACAACCCTACATATATCTCTAACCGGCATGGGAGAAGACTGAAAACCCGGGCCCCAGAAAACGCGTTGCAAGCCCCTTTGGACCATCCAAAAGTGTCACCAAAGGAAGGCTTTGGGTACAAGTGAACTCCCCAGGGGAGCCTTTACGCAGCCCCACATGCAACTGGACCCTCCGGGTTCGCTGTTTCTGAGCATCCCTAAACATAGCCCTAACCGGCATCGAAGACGAGTGAAAAATCAGGCCCCAGGAAATGCGTTGCAAGCCTCATTGGACCATCCAAAAGTGCCCCCAAAGGAAGGCTTTGGGTACATCTGAAGTTCCCAGGGGAGCCTTTACGCAGCCCCACATGCAACTGGACCCTCCGGGTTCGCTGTTCCTGAGCAAACCTAAACGTAGCCCTAGCCGTCATCGGAGACGAGTGAAAAATCAGGCCCCAGGAAATGCGTTGCAAGCCCCATTGGACCATCCAAAAGTGCCCCCAAAGGAAGGCTTTGGGTACATCTGAAGTTCCCAGGGGAGCCTTTACGCAGCCCCACATGCAACTGGACCCTCCGGGTTCGCTGTTTCAGAGCATCCCTAAACATAGCCCTAACCGGCATCGAAGACGAGTGAAAAATCAGGCCCCAGGAAATGTGTTGCAAGCCCCATTGGACCATCCAAAAGTGCCCCCAAAGGAAGGCTTTGGGTACATCTTAAGTTCCCAGGGGAGCCTTTACGCAGCCCCACATGCAACTGGACCCTCCGGGTTCACTGTTCATGAGCAACCCTAAACATAACCCTAGCCGGCATGTGAGAAGACTGAAAACCCGGGCCCCAGAAAACGCGTTGCAAGCCCCTTTGGACCATCCAAAAGTGTCACCAAAGGAAGGCTTTGGGTACAAGTGAACTCCCCAGGGGAGCCTTTATGCAGCCCCACATGCAACTGGACCCTCCGCGTTCGCTGTTTCTGAGCATCCCTAAACATAGCCCTAACCGGCATCGAAGACGACTGAAAAATCAGGCCCCAGGAAATGCGTTGCGAGCCCTTTTCGCCCATCCAAAAGTGCCCCCAAAGGAAGGCTTTGGGTACAAGTGAACTCCCCAGGGGAGCCTTTACGCAGCCCCACATGCAACTGGACCCTCCGGGTTCGCTGTTCCTGAGCAAACCTAAACGTAACCCTAGCCGTCATCGGAGACGAGTGAAAAATCAGGCCCCAGGAAATGCGTTCCGAGCTCTTTTCGCCCATCCAAATGTGCCCCCAAAGGAAGGCTTTGGGTACAAGTGAACTCCCCAGGGGAGCCTTTACGCAGCCCCACATGCAACTGGACCCTCCGGGTTCACTGTTCATGAGCAACCCTAAACATAACCCTAGCCGGCATGGGAGAAGACTGAAAACCCGGGACCCAGAAAACGCGTTGCAAGCCCCTTTGGACCATCCAAAAGTGTCACCAAAGGAAGGCTTTGGGTACAAGTGAACTCCGCAGGGGAGCCTTTATGCAGCCCCACATGCAACTGGACCCTCCGCGTTCGCTGTTTCTGAGCATCCCTAAACATAGCCCTAACCGGCATCGAAGACGACTGAAAAATCAGGCCCCAGGAAATGCGTTGCGAGCCCTTTTCGCCCATCCAAAAGTGCCCCCAAAGGAAGGCTTTGGGTACAAGTGAACTCCCCAGGGGAGCCTTTACGCAGCCCCACATGCAACTGGACCCTCCGGGTTCGCTGTTTCCGAGCATCCCTAAACATAGCACAAGCCGGCATCGAAGACGACTGAAAAATCAGGCCCCAGGAAATGCGTTGCGAGCCCTTTTCGCCCATCCAAAAGTGCCCCCAAAGGAAGGCTTTGGGTACAAGAGAACTCCCCAGGGGAGCCTTTACGCAGCCCCACATGTAACAGGACCCTCCGGGTTCGATTTTTCCGAGCAACCCTAAACATAACCCTAGCCGGCTTGGGAGAAGACTGAAAACCCGGGCCCCAGAAAATGCGTTGCAAGCCCCTTTGGACCATCCAAAAGTGCCCCCAAAGGAAGGCTTTGGGTACAAGTGAACTCCCCAGGGGAGCCTTTACGCAGCCCCACATGCAACTGGACCCTCCGGGTTCGCTGTTCATGAGCAAACCTAAACGTAGCCCTAGCCGTCATCGGAGACGAATGAAAAATCAGGCCCCAGGAAATGCGTTCCGGGGCCTTTTCGCCCATCCAAATGTGCCCCCAAAGGAAGGCTTTGGGTACAAGTAAACTCCCCAGGGGAGCCTTTACGCAGCCCCACATGCAACTGGAACCTCCGGGTTCGCTGTTTCCGAGCATCCCTAAACATAGCACAAGCCGGTAACGAAGACGACTGAAAAATCAGGCCCCAGGAAATGCGTTGTGAGCCCTTTTCGCCCATCCAAAAGTGCCCCCAAAGGAAGGCTTTGGGTACAAGTGAACTCCGCAGGGGAGCCTTTACGCAGCCCCACATGCAACTGGACCCTCCGGGTTCGCTGTTTCCGAGCATCCCTAAACATAGCACAAGCCGGCATCGAAGACGACTGAAAAATCAGGCCCCAGGAAATGCGTTGCGAGCCCTTTTCGCCCATCCAAAAGTGCCCCCAAAGGAAGGCTTTGGGTACAAGAGAACTCCCCAGGGGAGCCTTTACGCAGCCCCACATGTAACAGGACCCTCCGAGTTCGCTGTTCCTGAGCAAACCTAAACATAGCCCTAGCCATCATCGGAGACGAGTGAAAAATCAGGCCCCAGGAAATGTGTTGCGAGCCCCTTTGGAAAATCCAAAAGTGCCCCCAAAGGAAGGCTTTGGGTAGAAGTGAACTCCCCAGGGGAGCCTTTACGCAGCCCCACATGCAACTGGACCCTCCGGGTTCGCTGTTTCAGAGCATCCCTAAACATAGCACAAGCCGGCATCGAAGACGACTGAAAAATCAGGCCCCAAGAAATGCGTTGCGAGCCCTTTTCACCCATCCAAAAGTGCCCCCAAAGGAAGGCTTTGGGTACAAGTGAACTCCCCAGGGGAGCCTTTACGCAGCCCCACATGTAACAGGACCCTCCGAGTTCGCTGTTCCTGAGCAAACCTAAACATAGCCCTAGCCATCATCGGAGACGAGTGAAAAATCAGGCCCCAGGAAATGTGTTGCGAGGCCCTTTGGACCATCCTAAGTGTCACCAAACGAAGGCTTTGGGTACAAGTGAACTCCCCAGGGGAGCCTTTATGCAGCCCCACATGCAACTGGACCCTCCGGGTTCGCTGTTTCAGAGCATCCCTAAACATAGCCCTAACCGGCATCGAAGACGACTGAAAAATCAGGCCCCAAGAAATGCGTTGCAAGCCCCATTGGACCATCCAAAAGTGCCCCCAAAGGAAGGCTTTGGGTACATCTGAAGTTCCCAGGGGAGCCTTTACGCAGCCCCACATGCAACTGGACCCTCCGGGTTCGCTGTTCCTGAGCAAACCTAAACGTAGCCCTAGCCGTCATCGGAGACGAGTGAAAAATCAGGCCCCAGGAAATGCGTTCCGAGGCCTTTTCGCCCATCCAAATGTGCCCCCAAAGGAAGGCTTTGGGTACAAGTGAACTCCCCAGGGGAGCCTTTACGCAGCCCCACATGCAACTGGACCCTCCGGGTTCACTGTTCATGAGCAACCCTAAACATAACCCTAGCCGGCATGGGAAAAGACTGAAAACCCGGGCCACAGAAAATGCGTTGCAAGCCCCTTTGGACCATCCAAAAGTGTCACCAAAGGAAGGCTTTGGGTACAAGAGAACTCCCAGGGGAGCCTTTACGCAGCCCCATATGCAACTGGACCCTTGGGGTTCCATTTTTCCGAGCAACCCTTAATATATCCCTAGACGGCATGGGAGAAGACTGAAAACCCGGGCCCCAGAAAACGCGTTGCAAGCCCCATTGGACCATCCAAAAGTGTCACCAAAGGAAGGCTTTGGGTACAAGAGAACTCCCCAAGGGAACATTTACGCAGCCCCACATGCAACCGGACCCTCCGGGTTCGCTGTTCATGAGCAAACCTAAACGTAGCCCTAGCCGTCATCGGAGACGAGTGAAAAATCAGGCCCCAGGAAATGCGTTTCGAGGCCTTTTCGCCCATCCAAATGTGCCCCCAAAGGAAAGCTTTGGGTACAAGTGAACTCCCCAGGGGAGCCTTTACGCAGCCCCACATGCAACTGGACCCTCCGGGTTCGATTTTTCCGAGCAACCCTAAACATAACCCTAGCCGGCATGGGAGAAGACTGAAAACCCGGGCCCCAGAATACGCGTTGCAAGCCCCTTTGGACCATCCAAAAGTGTCACCAAAGGAAGGCTTTGGGTACAAGTGAACTCCCCAGGGGAGCCTTTACGCAGCCCCACATGCAACTGGAACCTCCGGGATCGCTGTTCCTGAGCAAACCTAAAGGTATCCCTAGCCATCATCGGAGACGAGTGAAAAATCAGGCCCCAGGAAATGCGTTGCGAGCCCCTTTGGACCATCCAAAAGTGCCTGCAAAGGAAGGCTTTGGATACAAGTGAACTCCCCAGGTGAGCCTTTACGCAGCCCCACATGCAACTGGACCCTCCGCGTTCGCTGTTTCTAAGCATCCCTAAACATAGCCCTAGCCGGCATCGAAGACGACTGAAAAATCAGGCCCCAGGAAATGCGTTGCGAGCCCTTTTCGCCCATCCAAAAGTGCCCCCAAAGGAAGGCTTTGGTAGAAGTGAACTCCCCAGGGGAGCCTTTACGCAGCCCCACATGCAACTGGACCCTCCGGGTTCGATTTTTTCGAGCAACCCTAAACATAACCCTAGCCGGCATGGGAGAAGACTGAAAACCCGGGCCACAGAAAATGCGTTGCAAGCCCCTTTGGACCATCCAAAAGTGTCACCAAAGGAAGTCTTTGGGTACAAGTGAACTCCCCAGGGGAGCCTTTACGCAGCCCCACATGCAACTGGAACCTCCGGGATCGCTGTTCCTGAGCAAACCTAAACATAGCCCTAGCCATCATCGGAGACGAGTGAAAAATCAGGCCCCAGGAAATGTGTTGTGAGCCCCTTTGGACCATCCAAAAGTGCCCCCAAAGGAAGGCTTTGGATACAAGTGAACTCCCCAGGGGAGGCTTTATGCAGCCCCACATGCAACTGGACCCTCCGGTTTCGCTGTTTCTGAGCATCCCTAAACATAGCCCTAACCAGCATCGAAGACGACTGAAAAATCAGGCCCCAGGAAATGCGTTGCGAGCCCTTTTCGCCCATCCAAAAGTGCCCCCAAAGGAAGGCTTTGGGTAGAAGTGAACTCCCCAGGGGAGGCTTTACGCAGCCCCACATGCAACTGGACCCTCCGGTTTCGCTGTTTCTGAGCATCCCTAAACATAGCCCTAGCCGGCATTGAAGACGACTGAAAAATCAGGCCCCAGGAAATGTGTTGCGAGCCCCTTTGGACCATCCAAAAGTGCCCCCAAAGGAAGGCTTTGGGTACAAGTGAACTCCCCAGGGGAGCCTTTACGCAGCCCCACATGCAACTGGACCCTCCGGTTTCGCTGTTTCTGAGCAAACCTAAACGTAGCCCTAGCCGTCATAGAAGACGACTGAAAAATCAGGCCCCAGGAAATGCGTTGCGAGCCCTTTTCGCCCATCCAAAAGTGTCACCAAAGGAAGGCTTTGGGTACAAGAGAACTCCCCAGGGGAGTCTTTACGCAGCGCCACATGCAACTGGAACCTTCGGGTTCGATTTTTCCGAGCAACCCTTAATATATCCCTAGCCGGCATGGGAGAAGACTGAAAACCCGGGCCCCAGAAAACGCGTTTCAAGCCCCTTTGGACCATCCAAAAGTGTCACCAAAGGAAGGCTTTGGGTACAAGTGAACTCCCCAGGGGAGCCTTTACGCAGCCCCACATGCAACTGGACCCTCCGCGTTCGCTGTTTCTGAGCATCCCTAAACATAGCCCTAACCGGCATCGAAGACGACTGAAAAATCAGGCCCCAGGAAATGCGTTGCAAGCCCCATTGGACCATCCAAAAGTGCCCCCAAAGGAAGGTTTTGGGTACATCTGAAGTTCCCAGGGGAGCCTTTACGCAGCCCCATATGCAACTGGACCCTCCGGGTTCGCTGTTTCAAAGCAACCCTAAATATATCACTAGCCGGCATCGAAGACGACTGAAAAATCAGGCCCCAGGAAATGCGTTCCGAGGCCTTTTCGCCCATCCAAAAGTGCCCCCAAAGGAAGGCTTTGGGTAGAAGTGAACTCCCCAGGGGAGCCTTTACGCAGCCCCACATGCAACTGGACCCTCCGGGTTCGCTGTTTCAGAGCATCCCTAAACATAGCACAAGCCGGCATCGAAGACGACTGAAAAATCAGGCCCCAGGAAATGCGTTGCGAGCCCTTTTCACCCATCCAAAAGTGCCCCCAAAGGAAGGCTTTGGGTACAAGTGAACTCCCCAGGGGAGCCTTTACGCAGCCCCACATGTAACAGGACCCTCCGAGTTCGCTGTTCCTGAGCAAACCTAAACATAGCCCTAGCCATCATCGGAGACGAGTGAAAAATCAGGCCCCAGGAAATGTGTTGCGAGGCCCTTTGGACCATCCTAAGTGTCACCAAACGAAGGCTTTGGGTACAAGTGAACTCCCCAGGGGAGCCTTTATGCAGCCCCACATGCAACTGGACCCTCCGGGTTCGCTGTTTCAGAGCATCCCTAAACATAGCCCTAACCGGCATCGAAGACGACTGAAAAATCAGGCCCCAAGAAATGCGTTGCAAGCCCCATTGGACCATCCAAAAGTGCCCCCAAAGGAAGGCTTTGGGTACATCTGAAGTTCCCAGGGGAGCCTTTACGCAGCCCCACATGCAACTGGACCCTCCGGGTTCGCTGTTCCTGAGCAAACCTAAACGTAGCCCTAGCCGTCATCGGAGACGAGTGAAAAATCAGGCCCCAGGAAATGCGTTCCGAGGCCTTTTCGCCCATCCAAATGTGCCCCCAAAGGAAGGCTTTGGGTACAAGTGAACTCCCCAGGGGAGCCTTTACGCAGCCCCACATGCAACTGGACCCTCCGGGTTCGATTTTTCCGAGCAACCCTAAACATAACCCTAGCCGGCATGGGAAAAGACTGAAAACCCGGGCCACAGAAAATGCGTTGCAAGCCCCTTTGGACCATCCAAAAGTGTCACCAAAGGAAGGCTTTGGGTACAAGAGAACTCCCAGGGGAGCCTTTACGCAGCCCCACATGCAACTGGACCCTTGGGGTTCCATTTTTCCGAGCAACCCTTAATATATCCCTAGACGGCATGGGAGAAGACTGAAAACCCGGGCCCCAGAAAACGCGTTGCAAGCCCCATTGGACCATCCAAAAGTGTCACCAAAGGAAGGCTTTGGGTACAAGAGAACTCCCCAGGGGAGCCTTTACGCAGCCCCACATGCAACCGGACCCTCCGGGTTCGCTGTTCATGAGCAAACCTAAACGTAGCCCTAGACGTCATCGGAGACGAGTGAAAAATCAGGCCCCAGGAAATGCGTTTCGAGGCCTTTTCGCCCATCCAAATGTGCCCCCAAAGGAAAGCTTTGGGTACAAGTGAACTCCCCAGGGGAGCCTTTACGCAGCCCCACATGCAACTGGACCCTCCGGGTTCGATTTTTCCGAGCAACCCTAAACATAACCCTAGCCGGCATGGGGGAAGACTGAAAACCCGGGCCCCAGAATACGCGTTGCAAGCCCCTTTGGACCATCCAAAAGTGTCACCAAAGGAAGGCTTTGGGTACAAGTGAACTCCCCAGGGGAGCCTTTACGCAGCCCCACATGCAACTGGATCCTCCGCGTTCGCTGTTTCTGAGCATCCCTAAACATAGCCCTAACCGGCATCGAAGAGGACTGAAAAATCAGGCCCCAGGAAATGCGTTGCAAGCCCCATTGGACCATCCAAAAGTGCCCCCAAAGGAAGGTTTTGGGTACATCTGAAGTTCCCAGGGGAGCCTTTACGTAGCCCCACATGCAACTGGACCCTCCAGGTTCGCTGTTTCCGAGCATCCCTAAACATAGCCCTAGCCGGCATCGAAGACGACTGAAAAATCAGGCCCCAGGAAATGCCTTGCGAGCCCTTTTCGCCCATCCAAAAGTGCCCCCAAAGGAAGGCTTTGGGTACAAGAGAACTCCCTAGGGGAGCCTTTACGCAGCCCCACATGTAGCAGGACCCTCCGAGTTCGCTGTTCCTGAGCAAACCTAAACATAGCCCTAGCCATCATCGGAGACGAGTGAAAAATCAGGCCCCAGGAAATGTGTTGCAAGCCCCTTTGGACCATCCAAAAGTGCCCCCAAAGGAAGGCTTTGGGTACAAGTGAACTCCCCAGGGGAGCCTTTACGCAGCCCCACATGCAACTGGAACCTCCGGGATCGCTGTTCCTGAGCAAACCTAAAGGTATCCCTAGCCATCATCGGAGACGAGTGAAAAATCAGGCCCCAGGAAATGCGTTGCGAGCCCCTTTGGACCATCCAAAAGTGCCTGCAAAGGAAGGCTTTGGATACAAGTGAACTCCCCAGGGGAGCCTTTACGCAGCCCCACATGCAACTGGACCCTCCGCGTTCGCTGTTTCTAAGCATCCCTAAACATAGCCCTAGCCGGCATCGAAGACGACTGAAAAATCAGGCCCCAGGAAATGCGTTGCGAGCCCTTTTCGCCCATCCAAAAGTGCCCCCAAAGGAAGGCTTTGGTAGAAGTGAACTCCCCAGGGGAGCCTTTACGCAGCCCCACATGCAACTGGACCCTCCGGGTTCGATTTTTCCGAGCAACCCTAAACATAACCCTAGCCGGCATGGGAGAAGACTGAAAACCCGGGCCCCAGAATACGCGTTGCAAGCCCCTTTGGACCATCCAAAAGTGTCACCAAAGGAAGGCTTTGGGTACAAGTGAACTCCCCAGGGGAGCCTTTACGCAGCCCCACATGCAACTGGACCCTCCGCGTTCGCTGTTTCTGAGCATCCCTAAACATAGCCCTAACCGGCATCGAAGAGGACTGAAAAATCAGGCCCCAGGAAATGCGTTGCAAGCCCCATTGGACCATCCAAAAGTGCCCCCAAAGGAAGGTTTTGGGTACATCTGAAGTTCCCAGGGGAGCCTTTACGTAGCCCCACATGCAACTGGACCCTCCGGGTTCGCTGTTTCCGAGCATCCCTAAACATAGCCCTAGCCGGCATCGAAGACGACTGAAAAATCAGGCCCCAGGAAATGCGTTGCGAGCCCTTTTCGCCCATCCAAAAGTGCCCCCAAAGGAAGGCTTTGGGTACAAGAGAACTCCCCAGGGGAGCCTTTACGCAGCCCCACATGCAACTGGACCCTCCGGGTTCGCTGTTTCCGAGCATCCCTAAACATAGCCCTAGCCATCATCGGAGACGAGTGAAAAATCAGGCCCCAGGAAATGCGTTGCGAGCCCCTTTGGACCATCCAAAAGTGCCCCCAAAGGAAGGCTTTGGATACAAGTGAACTCCCCAGGGGAGCCTTTACGCAGCCCCACATGCAACTGGACCCTCCGGTTTCGCTGTTTCTGAGCATCCCTAAACATAGCCCTAGCCGGCATTGAAGACGAATGAAAAATCAGGCCCCAGGAAATGTGTTGCGAGCCCTTTTCGCCCATCCAAAAGTGCCCGCAAAGGAAGGCTTTGGGTACAAGAGAACTCCCCAGGGGAGCCTTTACGCAGCCCCACATGCAACTGGACCATCCGGGTTCGATTTTTCCGAGCAACCCTAAATATATCCCTAACCGGCATGGGAGAAGACTGAAAACCCGGGCCCCAGAAAACGCGTTGCAAGCCCCTTTGGACCATCCAAAAGTGCCCCCAAAGGAAGGCTTTGGGTACAAGTGAACTCCCCAGGGGAGCCTTTACGCAGCCCCACATGCAACTGGACCCTCCGGTTTCGCTGTTTCATAGCAACCCTAAATATATCACTAGCCGGCATCGAAGATGACTGAAAAATCAGGCCCCAAGAAATGTGTTGCGAGCCCCATTGGACCATCCAAAAGTGCCCCCAAAGGAAGGCTTTGGATACAAGAGAACTCCCCAGGGGAGCCTTTACGCAGCCCCACATGCAACTGGACCATCCGGGTTCGATTTTTCCGAGCAACCCTAAATATATCCCTAACCGGCATGGGAGAAGACTGAAAACCCGGGCCCCAGAAAACGCGTTGCAAGCCCCTTTGGACCATCCAAAAGTGCCCCCAAAGGAAGGCTTTGGGTACAAGTGAACTCCCCAGGGGAGCCTTTACGCAGCCCCACATGCAACTGGACCCTCCGGTTTCGCTGTTTCTGAGCATCCCTAAACATAGCCCTAGCCGGCATTGAAGACGAATGAAAAATCAGGCCCCAGGAAATGTGTTGCGAGCCCTTTTCGCCCATCCAAAAGTGCCCGCAAAGGAAGGCTTTGGGTACAAGAGAACTCCCCAGGGGAGCCTTTACGCAGCCCCACATGCAACTGGACCCTTCGGGTTCGCTGTTCCTGAGCAAACCTAAACGTAGCCCTAGCCGTCATAGAAGACGACTGAAAAATCAGGCCCCAGGAAATGCGTTCCGAGCCCTTTTCGCCCATCCAAAAGTGCCCCCAAAGGAAGGCTTTGGGTACAAGAGAACTCCCCAGGGGAGTCTTTACGCAGCGCCACATGCAACTGGAACCTTCGGGTTCGATTTTTCCGAGCAACCCTTAATATATCCCTTGACAGCATGGGAGAAGACTGAAAACCCGGGCCCCAGAAAACGCGTTGCAAGCCCCTTTGGACCATCCAAAAGTGTCACAAAAGGAAGGCTTTGGGTACAAGAGAACTCCCCAGGGGAGCCTTTACGCAGCCCCACATGCAACCGGACCCTCCGGGTTCGCTGTTCATGAGCAAACCTAAACGTAGCCCTAGCCGTCATGGGAGAAGACTGAAAACCCGGGCCCCAGAAAACGCGTTTCAAGCCCCTTTGGACCATCCAAAAGTGTCACCAAAGGAAGGCTTTGGGTACAAGTGAACTCCCCAGGGGAGCCTTTACGCAGCCCCACATGCAACTGGACCCTCCGCGTTCGCTGTTTCTGAGCATCCCTAAACATAGCCCTAACCGGCATCGAAGAGGACTGAAAAATCAGGCCCCAGGAAATGCGTTGCAAGCCCCATTGGACCATCCAAAAGTGCCCCCAAAGGAAGGTTTTGGGTACATCTGAAGTTCCCAGTGGAGCCTTTACGCAGCCCCATATGCAACTGGACCCTCCGGGTTCGCTGTTCCTGAGCAAACCTAAACATAGCCCTAGCCGGCATCGAAGACGACTGAAAAATCAGGCCCCAGGAAATGCGTTCCGAGGCCTTTTCGCCCATCCAAAAGTGCCCCCAAAGGAAGGCTTTGGGTAGAAGTGAACTCCCCAGGGGAGCCTTTACGCAGCCCCACATGCAACTGGACCCTCCGGGTTCGATTTTTCCGAGCAACCCTAAACATAACCCTAGCCGGCATGGGAGAAGACTGAAAACCCGGGCCCCAGAATACGCGTTGCAAGCCCCTTTGGACCATCCAAAAGTGTCACCAAAGGAAGGCTTTGGGTACAAGTGAACTCCCCAGGGGAGCCTTTACGCAGCCCCACATGCAACTGGACCCTCCGCGTTCGCTGTTTCTGAGCATCCCTAAACATAGCCCTAACCGGCATCGAAGAGGACTGAAAAATCAGGCCCCAGGAAATGCGTTGCAAGCCCCATTGGACCATCCAAAAGTGCCCCCAAAGGAAGGTTTTGGGTACATCTGAAGTTCCCAGGGGAGCCTTTACGTAGCCCCACATGCAACTGGACCCTCCGGGTTCGCTGTTTCCGAGCATCCCTAAACATAGCCCTAGCCGGCATCGAAGACGACTGAAAAATCAGGCCCCAGGAAATGCGTTGCGAGCCCTTTTCGCCCATCCAAAAGTGCCCCCAAAAGAAGGCTTTGGGTACAAGAGAACTCCCCAGGGGAGCCTTTACGCAGCCCCACATGCAACTGGACCCTCCGGGTTCGCTGTTTCCGAGCATCCCTAAACATAGCCCTAGCCATCATCGGAGACGAGTGAAAAATCAGGCCCCAGGAAATGCGTTGCGAGCCCCTTTGGACCATCCAAAAGTGCCCCCAAAGGAAGGCTTTGGATACAAGTGAACTCCCCAGGTGAGCCTTTACGCAGCCCCACATGCAACTGGACCCTCTGGTTTCGTTGTTTCTGAGCATCCCTAAACATAGCCCTAGCCGGCATTGAAGACGACTGAAAAATCAGGCCCCAGGAAATGTGTAGCGAGCCCCTTTGGACCACCCAAAAGTGCCCCCAAAGGAAGGCTTTTGGTACATCTGAAGTTCCCAGGGGAGCCTTTACGCAGCCCCACATGCAACTGGACCCTCCGGGTTAGCTGTTTCATAGCAACCCTAAATATATCACTAGCCGGCATCGAAGATGACTGAAAAATCAGGCCCCAAGAAATGTGTTGCGAGCCCCATTGGACCATCCAAAAGTGCCCCCAAAGGAAGGCTTTGGGTAGAAGTGAACTCCCCAGGGGAGCCTTTACGCAGCCCCACATGCAACTGGACCCTCCGGGTTCGATTTTTCCGAGCAACCCTAAACATATCCCTAGCCGGCATGGGAGAAGACTGAAAACCCGGGCCCCAGAAAATGCGTTGCAAGCCCCTTTGGACCATCCAAAAGTGCCCCCAAAGGAAGGCTTTGGGTAGAAGTGAACTCCCCAGGGGAGCCTTTACGCAGCCCCACATGCAACTGGACCCTTCGGGTTCGCTGTTCCTGAGCAAACCTAAACGTAGCCCTAGCCGTCATAGAAGACGACTGAAAAATCAGGCCCCAGGAAATGCGTTGCGAGCCCTTTTCGCCCATCCAAAAGTGCCCCCAAAGGAAGGCTTTGGGTACAAGAGAACTCCCCAGGGGAGTCTTTACGCAGCGCCACATGCAACTGGACCCTTCGGGTTCGATTTTTTTTAGCAACCCTTAATATATCCCTTTCCGGCATGGGAGAAGACTGAAAACCCGGGCCCCAGAAAACGCGTTGCAAGCACCATTGGACCATCCAAAAGTGTCACCAAAGGAAGGCTTTGGGTACAAGAGAACTCCCCAGGGGAGCCTTTACGCAGCCCCACATGCAACCGGACCCTCCGGGTTCGCTGTTCATGAGCAAACCTAAACGTAGCCCTAGCCGTCATCGGAGACGAGTGAAAAATCAGGCCCCAGGAAATGCGTTTCGAGGCCTTTTCGCCCATCCAAATGTGCCCCCAAAGGAAAGCTTTGGGTACAGGTGAACTCCCCAGGGGAGCCTTTACGCAGCCCCACATGCAACTGGACCCTCCACGTTCGCTGTTTCTAAGCATCCCTAAACATAGCCCTAGCCGTCATCGGAGACGAGGGAAAAATCAGGCCCCAGGAAATGCGTTCCGAGGCCTTTTCGCCCATCCAAAAGTGCCCCCAAAGGAAGGCTTTGGGTAGAAGTGAACTCCCCAGGGGAGCCTTTACGCAGCCCCACATGCAACTGGACCCTCCGGTTTCGCTGTTTCTGAGCATCCCTAAACATAGCCCTAGCCGGCATTGAAGACGACTGAAAAATCAGGCCCCAGGAAATGTGTTGCGAGCCCCTTTGGACCATCCAAAAGTGCCCCCAAAGGAAGGCTTTGGGTACAAGTGAACTCCCCAGGGGAGCCTTTACGCAGCCCCACATGCAACTGGACCCTCCGGGTTCGCTGTTTCAGAGCATCCCTAAACACAGCCCTATCCGGCATCGAAGACGACTGAAAAATCAGGCCCCAGGAAATGCGTTGCAAGCCCCTTTGGACCATCCAAAAGTGCCCCCAAAGAAAGGCTTTGGGTACATCTGAAGTTCCCAGGGGAGCCTTTACGTAGCCCCACATGCAACTGGACCCTCCGGGTTCACTGTTCCTGAGCAAACCTAAACGTAGCCCTAGCCGTCATCAGAGACGAGTGAAAAATCAGGCCCCAGGAAATGCGTTCCGAGCCCTTTTCGCCCATCCAAATGTGCCCCCAAAGGTAGGCTTTGGGTACAAGTGAACTCCCCAGGGGAGCCTTTACGCAGCCCCACATGCAACTGGACCCTCCGGGTTCGATTTTTCCGAGCAACCCTAAACATATCCCTAGCCGGCATGGGAGAAGACTGAAAACCCGGGCCCCAGAAAATGCGTTGCAAGCCCCTTTGGACCATCCAAAAGTGCCCCCAAAGGAAGGCTTTGGGTAGAAGTGAACTCCCCAGGGGAGCCTTTACGCAGCCCCACATGCAACTGGACCCTTCGGGTTCGCTGTTCCTGAGCAAACCTAAACGTAGCCCTAGCCGTCATAGAAGACGACTGAAAAATCAGGCCCCAGGAAATGCGTTGCGAGCCCTTTTCGCCCATCCAAAAGTGCCCCCAAAAGAAGGCTTTGGGTACAAGAGAACTCCCCAGGGGAGTCTTTACGCAGCGCCACATGCAACTGGACCCTTGGGGTTCCATTTTTCCGAGCAACCCTTAATATATCCCTAGACGGCATGGGAGAAGACTGAAAACCCGGGCCCCAGAAAACGCGTTGCAAGCCCCATTGGACCATCCAAAAGTGTCACCAAAGGAAGGCTTTGGGTACAAGTGAACTCCCCAGGGGAGCCTTTACGCAGCCCCACATGCAACCGGACCCTCCGGGTTCGCTGTTCATGAGCAAACCTAAACGTAGCCCTAGCCGTCATCGGAGACGAGTGAAAAATCAGGCCCCAGGAAATGCGTTTCGAGGCCTTTTCGCCCATCCAAATGTGCCCCCAAAGGAAAGCTTTGGAAACAAGTGAACTCCCCAGGGGAGCCTTTACGCAGCCCCACATGCAACTGGACCCTCCGGGTTCGATTTTTCCGAGCAACACTAAACATAACCCTAGCCGGCATGGGAGAAGACTGAAAACCCGGGCCCCAGAAAACGCGTTGCAAGCCCCTTTGGACCATCCAAAAGTGTCACCAAAGGAAGGCTTTGGGTACAAGTGAACTCCCCAGGGGAGCCTTTACGCAGCCCCACATGCAACTGGACCCTCCGCGTTCGCTGTTTCAGAGCATCCCTAAACATAGCCCTAACCGGCATCGAAGACGACTGAAAAATCAGGCCCCAGGAAATGCGTTGCGAGCCCCATTGGACCATCCAAAAGTGCCCCCAAAGGAATGTTTTGGGTACATCTGAAGTTCCCAGGGGAGCCTTTACGTAGCCCCACATGCAACTGGACCCTCCGGGTTCGCTGTTTCCGAGCATCCCTAAACATAGCCCTAGCCGGCATCGAAGACGACTGAAAAATCAGGCCCCAGGAAATGCGTTGCGAGCCCTTTTCGCCCATCCAAAAGTGCCCCCAAAGGAAGGCTTTGGGTACAAGAGAACTCCCCAGGGGAGCCTTTACGCAGCCCCACATGTAGCAGGACCCTCCGAGTTCGCTGTTCCTGAGCAAACCTAAACATAGCCCTAGCCATTATCGGAGACGACTGAAAAATCAGGCCCCAGGAAATGCGTTGCGAGCCCTTTTCGCCCATCCAAAAGTGCCCCCAAAAGAAGGCTTTGGGTACAAGAGAACTCCCCAGGGGAGTCTTTACGCAGCGCCACATGCAACTGGACCCTTGGGGTTCCATTTTTCCGAGCAACCCTTAATATACTCCTAGACGGCATGGGAGAAGACTGAAAACCCGGGCCCCAGAAAACGCGTTGCAAGCCCCTTTGGACCATCCAAAAGTGTCACCAAAGGAAGGCTTTGGGTACAAGTGAACTCCCCAGGGGAGCCTTTACGCAGCCCCACATGCAACCGGACCCTCCGGGTTCGCTGTTCATGAGCAAACCTAAACGTAGCCCTAGCCGTCATCGGAGACGAGTGAAAAATCAGGCCCCAGGAAATGCGTTTCGAGGCCTTTTCGCCCATCCAAATGTGCCCCCAAAGGAAAGCTTTGGATACAAGTGAACTCCCCAGGGGAGCCTTTACGCAGCCCCACATGCAACTGGACCCTCTGGGTTCGATTTTTCCGAGCAACCCTAAACATAACCCTAGCCGGCATGGGAGAAGACTGAAAACCCGGGCCCCAGAAAACGCGTTGCAAGCCCCTTTGGACCATCCAAAAGTGTCACCAAAGGAAGGCTTTGGGTACAAGTGAACTCCCCAGGGGAGCCTTTACGCAGCCCCACATGCAACTGGACCCTCCGGGTTCGCTGTTTCCGAGCATCCCTAAACATAGCCCTAGCCGGCATCGAAGACGACTGAAAAATCAGGCCCCAGGAAATGCGTTGCGAGCCCTTTTCGCCCATCCAAAAGTGCCCCCAAAGGAAGGCTTTGGGTACAAGAGAACTCCCCAGGGGAGCCTTTACGCAGCCCCACATGCAACTGGAACCTCCGGGATCGCTGTTCCTGAGCAAACCTAAACGTATCCATAGCCATCATCGGAGACGACTGAAAAATCAGGCCCCAGGAAATGCGTTGCGAGCCCCTTTGGACCATCCAAAAGAGCCCCCAAAGGAAGGCTTTGGATACAAGTGAACTCCCCAGGGGAGCATTTACGCAGCCCCACATGCAACTGGACCCTCCGCGTTCGCTGTTTCTAAGCATCCCTAAACACAGCCCTAGCCGGCATCGAAGACGACTGAAAAATCAGGCCCCAGGAAATGCCTTGCGAGCCTTTTTCACCCATCCAAAAGTGCCCCCAAAGGAAGGCTTTGGGTACAAGAGAACTCCCCAGGGGAGCCTTTACGCAGCCCCACATGTAGCAGGACCCTCCGAGTTCGCTGTTCCTGAGCAAACCTAAACATAGCCCTAGCCATCATCGGAGACGAGTGAAAAATCAGGCCCCAGGAAATGTGTTGCAAGCCCCTTTGGACCATCCAAAAGTGCCCCCAAAGGAAGGCTTTGGATACAAGTGAACTCCCCAGGGGAGCCTTTACGCAGCCCCACATGAAACTGGACCGTCCAGGTTCGATTTTTCGAACAACCCTAAATATATCCCTAGCCGGCATGGGAGAAGACTGAAAACCCGGGCCCCAGAAAACGCGTTGCAAGCCCCTTTGGACCATCCAAAACTGTCACCAAAGGAAGGCTTTGGGTACAAGAGAACTCCCCAGGTGAGCCTTTACGCAGCCCCACATGCAACTGGACCCTCCGGGTTCGATTTTTCCGAGCAACCCTAAACATAGCCCTAGCCGGCATTGAAGACGACTGAAAAATCAGGCCCCAGGAAATGTGTAGCGAGCCCCTTTGGACCACCCAAAAGTGCCCCCAAAGGAAGGCTTTGGGTACATCTGAAGTTCCCAGGGGAGCCTTTACGCAGCCCCACATGCAACTGGACCCTCCGGGTTAGCTGTTTCATAGCAACCCTAAATATATCACTAGCCGGCATCGAAGACGACTGAAAAATCAGGCCCCAAGAAATGCGTTGCGAGCCCTTTTCGCCCATCCAAAAGTGCCCCCAAAGGAAGGCTTTGGGTACAAGAGAACTCCCCAGGGGAGCCTTTACGCAGCCCCACATGCAACTGGACCCTCCGGGTTCGCTGTTTCCGAGCATCCCTAAACATAGCACAAGCCGGCATCGAAGATGAGTGAAAAATCAGGCCCCAAGAAATGCGTTGCGAGCCCTTTTCGCCCATCCAAAAGTGCCCCCAAAGAAAGGCTTTGGGTACAAGAGAACTCCCCAGGGGAGCCTTTACGCAGCCCCACATGTAACAGGACCCTTCCAGTTCGCTGTTCTTGAGCAAACCTAAACATAGCCCTAGCCATCATCGGAGACGAGTGAAAAATCAGGCCCCACGAAATGTGTTGCGAGCCCCTTTGGACCATCCAAAAGTGCCCCCAAAGGAAGGCTTTGGATACAAGTGAACTCCCCAGGGGAGCCTTTACGCAGCCCCACATGCAACTGGACCCTCCGGGTTCGATTTTTCGAACAACCCTAAATATATCCCTAGCCGGCATGGGAGAAGACTGAAAACCCGGGCCCCAGAAAACGCGTTGCAAGCCCCTTTGGACCATCCAAAAGTGTCACCAAAGGAAGGCTTTGGGTACAAGTGAACTCCCCAGGGGAGCCTTTACGCAGTCCCACATGCAACTGGACCCTCCGCGTTCGCTGTTTCTGAGCATCCCTAAACATAGCCCTAGCCGGCATCGAAGACGACTGAAAAATCAGGCCCCAGAAAATTCGTTGCAAGCCCCTTTGGACCATCCAAAAGTGCCCCCAGAGGAAGGCTTTGGGTACAAGATAACTCCCCAGGGGAGCCTTTACGCAGCCCCACATGCAACTGGACCCTTCGGGTTCGATTTTTCCGAGCAACCCTTAATATATCCCTAGCCGGCATGGGAGAAGACTGAAAACCCGGGCCCCAGAAAACGCGTTGCAAGCCCCTTTGGACCATCCAAAAGTGTCACCAAAGGAAGGCTTTGGGTACAAGAGAACTCCCCAGGGGAGCCTTTACGCAGCCCCACATGCAACCGGACCCTCCGGGTTCGCTGTTCGTGAGCAAACCTAAACGTAGCCCTAGCCGTCATCGGAGACGAGTGAAAAATCAGGCCCCAGCAAATGCGTTCCGAGGCCTTTTCGCCCATCCAAATGTGCCCCCAAAGGAAGGCTTTGGGTACAAGTGAACTCCCCAGGGGAGCCTTTACGCAGCCCCATATGCAACTGGACCCTCCGGGTTCGATTTTTCCGAGCAATTCTAAACATAACCTTAGCCGGCATGGGAGAAGACTGAAAACCCGGGCCCCAGAAAACGCGTTGCAAGCCCCTTTGGACCATCCAAAAGTGTCACCAAAGGAAGGCTTTGGGTACAAGTGAACTCCCCAGGGGAGCCTTTACGCAGCCCCACATGCAACTGGACCCTCCGCGTTCGCTGTTTCTGAGCATCCCTAAACATAGCCCTAACCGGCATCGAAGACGACTGAAACATCAGGCCACAGGAAATGCGTTGCGAGCCTCATTGGACCATCCAAAAGCGCCCCCAAAGGAAGGCTTTGGGTACAAGTGAACTCCACAGTGGAGCCTTTACGCAGCCCCACATGTAACAGGACCCTCCGAGTTCGCTGTTCCTGAGCAAATCTAAACGTAGCCCTAGCCATCAACGGAGATGAGTGAAAAACCAGGCCCCAGGAAATGTGTTGCGAGCCCCTTTGGACCATCCAAAAGTGCCCCCAAAGGAAGGCTTTGGATACAAGTGAACTCCCCAGGGGAGCCTTTACGCAGCCCCACATGCAACTGGACCCTCCGGGTTCGATTTTTCCGAGCAATTCTAAACATAACCTTAGCCGGCATGGGAGAAGACTGAAAACCCGGGCCCCAGAAAACGCGTTGCAAGCCCCTTTGGACCATCCAAAAGTGTCACCAAAGGAAGGCTTTGGGTACAAGTGAGCTCCCCAGGGGAGCCTTTACGCAGCCCCACATGCAACTGGACCCTCCGGGATCGCTGTTCCTGAGCAAACTTAAACGTAGCCCTAGCCGTCATCAGAGACGAGTGAAAAATCAGGCCCCAGGAAATGCGTTGTTAGCACCTTTGGTCCATCCAAAAGTGCCCCCAAAGGAAGGCTTTGGATACACCTGAAGTTCCCAGGGGAGCCTTTACGAAGCCCCACATGCAACTGGACCCTCCGGGTTCGCTGTTCCTGAGCAAACCTAAACGTAGCCCTAGCCGTCATCGGAGACGAGGGAAAAATCAGGCCCCAGGAAATGCGTTGCGAGCCCCTTTGGACCATCCAAAAGTTCCCGCAAAGGAAGGCTTTGGATACAAGTGAACTCCCCAGGGGAGCCTTTACGCAGCCCCACATGCAACTGGACCCTCCACGTTCGCTGTTTCTAAGCATTCCTAAACAAAGCCCTAGCCGGCATCGAAGACGACTGAAAAATCAGGCCCCAGGAAATGCGTTGCGAGCTCTTTTCGCCCATCCAAAAGTGCCCCCAAAGGAAGGCTTTGGGTAGAAGTGAACTCCCCAGGGGAGCCTTTACGCAGCCCCACATGCAACTGGACCCTCCGGGTTCGCTGTTTCCGAGCATCCCTAAACATAGCACAAGCCGGCATCGAAGACGACTGAAAAATCAGGCCCCAAGAAATGCGTTGCGAGCCCTTTTCACCCATCCAAAAGTGCCCCCAAAGGAAGGCTTTGGGTACAAGTGAACTCCCCAGGGGAGCCTTTACGCAGCCCCACATGTAACAGGACCCTCCGAGTTCGCTGTTCCTGAGCAAACCTAAACGTAGCCCTAGCCATCATCGGAGACGAGTGAAAAATCAGGCCCCAGGAAATGTGTTGCGAGCCCCTTTGGACCATCCAAAAGTGCCCCCAAAGGAAGGCTTTGGATACAAGTGAACTCCCCAGGGCAGCCTTTACGCAGCCCCACATGCAACTGGACCCTTCGGGTTCGATTTTTCGAACAACCCTATATATATCCCTAGCCGGCATGGGAGAAGACTGAAAAGCTGGGCCCCAGAAAACGCGTTGCAAGCCCCTTTGGACCATCCAAAAGTGCCCCCAAAGGAAGGCTTTGGGTACAAGAGAACTCCCCAGGGGAGCCTTTACGCAGCCCCACATGCAACTGGACCCTTCGGGTTCGATTTTTCCGAGCAACCCTAAATATATCACTAGCCGGCATGGGAGAAGACTGAAAACCCGGGCCCCAGAAAACGCATTGCAAGCCCCTTTGGACCATCCAAAAGTGTCACCAAAGGAAGGCTTTGGGTACAAGAGAACTCCCCAGGGGAGCCTTTACGCAGCCCCACATGCAACTGGACCCTCCGCGTTCGCTGTTTCTAAGCATCCCTAAACATAGCCCTAGCCGGCATAGAAGACAACTGAAAAATCAGGCCCCAGGAAATGCATTGCAAGCCCTTTTCGCCCATCCAAAAGTGCCCCCAAAGGATGGCTTTGGGTACAAGTGAACTCCCCAGGGGAGCCTTTACGGAGCCCCACATGTAACAGGACCCTCCGAGTTCGCTGTTCCTGAGCAAACCTAAACGTAGCCCTAGCCATCATCGGAGACGAGTGAAAAATCAGGCCCCAGGAAATGCGTTGCAAGCCCCTTTGGACCATCCAAAAGTGTCACCAAAGGAAGGCTTTGGGTACAAGTGAACTCCCCAGGGGAGCCTTTACGCAGCCCCACATGCAACTGGACCATCCGCGTTCGCTGTTTCAGAGCATCCCTAAACACAGCCCTAACCGGCATCGAAGACGACTGAAAAATCAGGCCCCAGGAAATGCGTTGCGAGCCCCATTGGACCATCCAAAAGTGCCCCCAAAGGAATGTTTTGGGTACATCTGAAGTTCCCAGGGGAGCCTTTACCTAGCCCCACATGCAACTGGACCCTCCGGGTTCGCTGTTTCCGAGCATCCCTAAACATAGCCCTAGCCGGCATCGAAGACGACTGAAAAATCAGGCCCCAGGAAATGCGTTGCGAGCCCTTTTCGCCCATCCAAAAGTGCCCCCAAAGGAAGGCTTTGGGTACAAGAGAACTCCCCAGGGGAGCCTTTACGCAGCCCCACATGTAGCAGGACCCTCCGAGTTCGCTGTTCCTGAGCAAACCTAAACATAGCCCTAGCCATTATCGGAGACGACTGAAAAATCAGGCCCCAGGAAATGCGTTGCGAGCCCTTTTCGCCCATCCAAAAGTGCCCCCAAAAGAAGGCTTTGGGTACAAGAGAACTCCCCAGGGGAGTCTTTACGCAGCGCCACATGCAACTGGACACTTGGGGTTCCATTTTTCCGAGCAACCCTTAATATACTCCTAGACGGCATGGGAGAAGACTGAAAACCCGGGCCCCAGAAAACGCGTTGCAAGCCCCTTTGGACCATCCAAAAGTGTCACCAAAGGAAGGCTTTGGGTACAAGTGAACTCTCCAGGGGAGCCTTTACGCAGCCCCACATGCAACCGGACCCTCCGGGTTCGCTGTTCATGAGCAAACCTAAACGTAGCCCTAGCCGTCATCGGAGACGAGTGAAAAATCAGGCCCCAGGAAATGCGTTTCGAGGCCTTTTCGCCCATCCAAATGTGCCCCCAAAGGAAAGCTTTGGATACAAGTGAACTCCCCAGGGGAGCCTTTACGCAGCCCCACATGCAACTGGACCCTCCGGGTTCGATTTTTCCGAGCAACCCTAAACATAACCCTAGCCGGCATGGGAGAAGACTGAAAACCCGGGCCCCAGAAAACGCGTTGCAAGCCCCTTTGGACCATCCAAAAGTGTCACCAAAGGAAGGCTTTGGGTACAAGTGAACTCCCCAGGGGAGCCTTTACGCAGCCCCACATGCAACTGGACCCTCCGGGTTCGCTGTTTCCGAGCATCCCTAAACATAGCCCTAGCCGGCATCGAAGACGACTGAAAAATCAGGCCCCAGGAAATGCGTTGCGAGCCCTTTTCGCCCATCCAAAAGTGCCCCCAAAGGAAGGCTTTGGGTACAAGAGAACTCCCCAGGGGAGCCTTTACGCAGCCCCACATGCAACTGGAACCTCCGGGATCGCTGTTCCTGAGCAAACCTAAACGTATCCATAGCCATCATCGGAGACGACTGAAAAATCAGGCCCCAGGAAATGCGTTGCGAGCCCCTTTGGACCATCCAAAAGAGCCCCCAAAGGAAGGCTTTGGATACAAGTGAACTCCCCAGGGGAGCATTTACGCAGCCCCACATGCAACTGGACCCTCCGCGTTCGCTGTTTCTAAGCATCCCTAAACACAGCCCTAGCTGGCATCGAAGACGACTGAAAAATCAGGCCCCAGGAAATGCCTTGCGAGCCTTTTTCACCCATCCAAAAGTGCCCCCAAAGGAAGGCTTTGGGTACAAGAGAACTCCCCAGGGGAGCCTTTACGCAGCCCCACATGTAGCAGGACCCTCCGAGTTCGCTGTTCCTGAGCAAACCTAAACATAGCCCTAGCCATCATCGGAGACGAGTGAAAAATCAGGCCCCAGGAAATGTGTTGCAAGCCCCTTTGGACCATCCAAAAGTGCCCCCAAAGGAAGGCTTTGGATACAAGTGAACTCCCCAGGGGAGCCTTTACGCAGCCCCACATGAAACTGGACCGTCCAGGTTCGATTTTTCGAACAACCCTAAATATATCCCTAGCCGGCATGGGAGAAGACTGAAAACCCGGGCCCCAGAAAACGCGTTGCAAGCCCCTTTGGACCATCCAAAACTGTCACCAAAGGAAGGCTTTGGGTACAAGAGAACTCCCCAGGTGAGCCTTTACGCAGCCCCACATGCAACTGGACCCTCCGGGTTCGATTTTTCCGAGCAACCCTAAACATAGCCCTAGCCGGCATTGAAGACGACTGAAAAATCAGGCCCCAGGAAATGTGTAGCGAGCCCCTTTGGACCACCCAAAAGTGCCCCCAAAGGAAGGCTTTGGGTACATCTGAAGTTCCCAGGGGAGCCTTTACGCAGCCCCACATGCAACTGGACCCTCCGGGTTAGCTGTTTCATAGCAACCCTAAATATATCACTAGCCGGCATCGAAGACGACTGAAAAATCAGGCCCCAAGAAATGCGTTGCGAGCCCTTTTCGCCCATCCAAAAGTGCCCCCAAAGGAAGGCTTTGGGTACAAGAGAACTCCCCAGGGGAGCCTTTACGCAGCCCCACATGCAACTGGACCCTCCGGGTTCGCTGTTTCCGAGCATCCCTAAACATAGCACAAGCCGGCATCGAAGATGAGTGAAAAATCAGGCCCCAAGAAATGCGTTGCGAGCCCTTTTCGCCCATCCAAAAGTGCCCCCAAAGAAAGGCTTTGGGTACAAGAGAACTCCCCAGGGGAGCCTTTACGCAGCCCCACATGTAACAGGACCCTTCCAGTTCGCTGTTCTTGAGCAAACCTAAACATAGCCCTAGCCATCATCGGAGACGAGTGAAAAATCAGGCCCCAGGAAATGTGTTGCGAGCCCCTTTGGACCATCCAAAAGTGTCACCAAAGGTAGGCTTTGGGTACAAGTGAACTCCCCAGGGGAGCCTTTACGCAGCCCCACATGCAACTGGACCCTCCGCGTTCGCTGTTTCAGAGCATCCCTAAACATAGCCCTAACCGGCATCGAAGACGACTGAAAAATCAGGCCCCAAGAAATGCGTTGCAAGCCCCATTGGACCATCCAAAAGTGCCCCCAAAGGAAGGCTTTGGGTACATCTGAAGTTCCCAGGGGAGCCTTTACGCAGCCCCACATGCAACTGGACCCTCCGGGTTCGCTGTTCCTGAGCAAACCTAAACATAGCACAAGCCGGCATCGAAGACGACTGAAAAATCAGGCCCCAAGAAATGCGTTGCGAGCCCTTTTCACCCATCCAAAAGTGCCCCCAAAGAAAGGCTTTGGGTACAAGTGAACTCCCCAGGGGAGCCTTTACGCAGCCCCACATGTAACAGGACCCTCCGAGTTCGCTGTTCCTGAGCAAACCTAAACATAGCCCTAGCCATCATCGGAGACGAGTGAAAAATCAGGCCCCACGAAATGTGTTGCGAGCCCCTTTGGACCATCCAAAAGTGCCCCAAAGGAAGGCTTTGGATACAAGTGAACTCCCCAGGGGAGCCTTTACGCAGCCCCACATGCAACTGGACCCTCCGGGTTCGATTTTTCGAACAACCCTAAATATATCCCTAGCCGGCATGGGAGAAGACTGAAAACCCGGGCCCCAGAAAACGCGTTGCAAGCCCCTTTGGACCATCCAAAAGTGTCACCAAAGGAAGGCTTTGGGTACAAGTGAACTCCCCAGGGGAGCTTTTACGCAGTCCCACATGCAACTGGACCCTCCGCGTTCGCTGTTTCTGAGCATCCCTAAACATAGCCCTAGCCGGCATCGAAGACGACTGAAAAATCAGGCCCCAGAAAATTCGTTGCAAGCCCCTTTGGACCATCCAAAAGTGCCCCCAGAGGAAGGCTTTGGGTACAAGATAACTCCCCAGGGGAGCCTTTACGCAGCCCCACATGCAACTGGACCCTTCGGGTTCGATTTTTCCGAGCAACCCTTAATATATCCCTAGCCGGCATGGGAGAAGACTGAAAACCCGGGCCCCAGAAAACGCGTTGCAAGCCCCTTTGGACCATCCAAAAGTGTCACCAAAGGAAGGCTTTGGGTACAAGAGAACTCCCCAGGGGAGCCTTTACGCAGCCCCACATGCAACCGGACCCTCCGGGTTCGCTGTTCGTGAGCAAACCTAAACGTAGCCCTAGCCGTCATCGGAGACGAGTGAAAAATCAGGCCCCAGCAAATGCGTTCCGAGGCCTTTTCGCCCATCCAAATGTGCCCCCAAAGGAAGGCTTTGGGTACAAGTGAACTCCCCAGGGGAGCCTTTACGCAGCCCCATATGCAACTGGACCCTCCGGGTTCGATTTTTCCGAGCAATTCTAAACATAGCCTTAGCCGGCATGGGAGAAGACTGAAAACCCGGGCCCCAGAAAACGCGTTGCAAGCCCCTTTGGACCATCCAAAAGTGTCACCAAAGGAAGGCTTTGGGTACAAGTGAACTCCCCAGGGGAGCCTTTACGCAGCCCCACATGCAACTGGACCCTCCGCGTTCGCTGTTTCTGAGCATCCCTAAACATAGCCCTAACCGGCATCGAAGACGACTGAAACATCAGGCCACAGGAAATGCGTTGCGAGCCTCATTGGACCATCCAAAAGCGCCCCCAAAGGAAGGCTTTGGGTACAAGTGAACTCCACAGTGGAGCCTTTACGCAGCCCCACATGTAACAGGACCCTCCGAGTTCGCTGTTCCTGAGCAAATCTAAACGTAGCCCTAGCCATCAACGGAGATGAGTGAAAAACCAGGCCCCAGGAAATGTGTTGCGAGCCCCTTTGGACCATCCAAAAGTGCCCCCAAAGGAAGGCTTTGGATACAAGTGAACTCCCCAGGGGAGCCTTTACGCAGCCCCACATGCAACTGGACCCTCCGGGTTCGATTTTTCCGAGCAATTCTAAACATAACCTTAGCCGGCATGGGAGAAGACTGAAAACCCGGGCCCCAGAAAACGCGTTGCAAGCCCCTTTGGACCATCCAAAAGTGTCACCAAAGGAAGGCTTTGGGTACAAGTGAGCTCCCCAGGGGAGCCTTTACGCAGCCCCACATGCAACTGGACCCTCCGGGATCGCTGTTCCTGAGCAAACTTAAACGTAGCCCTAGCCGTCATCAGAGACGAGTGAAAAATCAGGCCCCAGGAAATGCGTTGTTAGCACCTTTGGTCCATCCAAAAGTGCCCCCAAAGGAAGGCTTTGGATACACCTGAAGTTCCCAGGGGAGCCTTTACGAAGCCCCACATGCAACCGGACCCTCCGGGTTCGCTGTTCCTGAGCAAACCTAAACGTAGCCCTAGCCGTCATCGGAGACGAGGGAAAAATCAGGCCCCAGGAAATGCGTTGCGAGCCCCTTTGGACCATCCAAAAGTTCCCGCAAAGGAAGGCTTTGGATACAAGTGAACTCCCCAGGGGAGCCTTTACGCAGCCCCACATGCAACTGGACCCTCCACGTTCGCTGTTTCTAAGCATTCCTAAACAAAGCCCTAGCCGGCATCGAAGACGACTGAAAAATCAGGCCCCAGGAAATGCGTTGCGAGCCCTTTTCGCCCATCCAAAAGTGCCCCCAAAGGAAGGCTTTGGGTAGAAGTGAACTCCCCAGGGGAGCCTTTACGCAGCCCCACATGTAACAGGACCCTCCGAGTTCGCTGTTCCTGAGCAAACCTAAACGTAGCCCTAGCCATCATCGGAGACGAGTGAAAAATCAGGCCCCAGGAAATGTGTTGCGAGCCCCTTTGGACCATCCAAAAGTGCCCCCAAAGGAAGGCTTTGGATACAAGTGAACTCCCCAGGGCAGCCTTTACGCAGCCCCACATGCAACTGGACCCTTCGGGTTCGATTTTTCGAACAACCCTATATATATCCCTAGCCGGCATGGGAGAAGACTGAAAAGCTGGGCCCCAGAAAACGCGTTGCAAGCCCCTTTGGACCATCCAAAAGTGCCCCCAAAGGAAGGCTTTGGGTACAAGAGAACTCCCCAGGGGAGCCTTTACGCAGCCCCACATGCAACTGGACCCTTCGGGTTCGATTTTTCCGAGCAACCCTAAATATATCACTAGCCGGCATGGGAGAAGACTGAAAACCCGGGCCCCAGAAAACGCATTGCAAGCCCCTTTGGACCATCCAAAAGTGTCACCAAAGGAAGGCTTTGGGTACAAGAGAACTCCCCAGGGGAGCCTTTACGCAGCCCCACATGCAACTGGACCCTCCGCGTTCGCTGTTTCTAAGCATCCCTAAACATAGCCCTAGCCGGCATCGAAGACAACTGAAAAATCAGGCCCCAGGAAATGCGTTGCAAGCCCTTTTCGCACATCCAAAAGTGCCCCCAAAGGATGGCTTTGGGTACAAGTGAACTCCCCAGGGGAGCCTTTACGCAGCCCCACATGTAACAGGACCCTCCGAGTTCGCTGTTCCTGAGCAAACCTAAACGTAGCCCTAGCCATCATCGGAGACGAGTGAAAAATCAGGCCCCAGGAAATGCGTTGCAAGCCCCTTTGGACCATCCAAAAGTGTCACCAAAGGAAGGCTTTGGGTACAAGTGAACTCCCCAGGGGAGCCTTTACGCAGCCCCACATGCAACTGGACCCTCCGGGTTCGCTGTTTCAGAGCATCCCTAAACATAGCCCTAGACGGCATCGAAGACGACTGAAAAATCAGGCCCCAGGAAATGCGTTGCAAGCCCCATTGGACCATCCAAAAGTGCCCCCAAAGGAAGGCTTTGGGTACATCTGAAGTTCCCAGGGGAGCCTTTACGCAGCCCCACATGCAACTGGACCCTCCAGGTTCGCTGTTCCTGAGCAAACATAAACGTAGCCCTAGCCATCATCGGAGACGACTGAAAAATCAGGCCCCAGGAAATGCGTTCCGAGGCCTTTTCGCCCAACCAAATGTGCCCCCAAAGGAAGGCTTTGGGTACAAGTGAACTCCCCAGGGGAGCCTTTACGCAGCCCCACATGCAACTGGACCCTCTGGGTTCGATTTTTCCGAGCAACCCTAAACATAACCCTAGCCGGCATGGGAGAAGACTGAAAACCCGGGCCACAGAAAATGCGTTGCGAGCCCCTTTGGACCATCCAAAAGTGCCCGCAAAGGAAGGCTTTGGATACAAGTGAACTCCCCAGGGGAGCCTTTACGCAGCCCCACATGCAACTGGAACCTCCGCGTTCGCTGTTCCTGAGCAAACCTAAACGTAGCCCTAGCCATCATGGGAGACGAGTGAAAAATCAGGCCCCAGGAAATGCGTTGCGAGCCCCTTTGGACCATCCAAAAGTGCCCCCAAAGGAAGGCTTTGGATACAAGTGAACTCCCCAGGGGAGCCTTTACGCAGCCCCACATGCAACTGGACCGTCCAGGTTCGATTTTTCGAACAACCCTAAATATATCCCTAGCCGGCATGGGAGAAGACTGAAAACCTGGGCCCCAGAAAACGCGTTGCAAGCCCCTTTGGACAATCCAAAAGTGCCCCCAAAGGAAGGCTTTGGGTACAAGAGAACTCCCCAGGGGAGCCTTTACGCAGCCCCACATGCAACTGGACCCTTCGGGTTCGATTTTTCCGAGCAACCCTAAATATATCACTAGCCGGCATGGGAGAAGACTGAAAACCCGGGCCCCAGAAAACGCGTTGCAAGCCCCTTTGGACCATCCAAAAGTGTCACCAAAGGAAGGCTTTGGGTACAAGAGAACTCCCCAGGGGAGCCTTTACGCAGCCCCACATGCAACTGGACCCTCCGGGTTCGCTGTTCCTGAGCAAACCTAAACGTAGCCCTAGCCGTCATCGGAGACGAGTGAAAAATCAGGCCCCAGGAAATGCGTTCCGAGGCCTTTTCGCCCATCCAAATGTGCCCCCAAAGGAAGGCTTTGGGTACAAGTGAACTCCCCAGGGGAGCCTTTACGCAGCCCCACATGCAACTGGACCCTCCGGTTTCGATTTTTCCGAGCAACCCTAAACATAACCCTAGCCGGCATGGGAGAAGACTGAAAACCCGGGCCACAGAAAATGCATTGCAAGCCCCTTTGGACCATCCAAAAGTGTCACCAAAGGAAGGCTTTGGGTACAAGTGAACTCCCCAGGGGAGCCTTTACGCAGCCCCACATGCAACTGGACCCTCCGCGTTCGCTGTTTCCCAGCATCCCTAAACATAGCCCTAGCCATGATCGGAGACGAGTGAAAAATCAGGCCCCAGGAAATGCGTTGCAAGCCCCTTTGGACAATCCAAAAGTGCCCCCAAAGGAAGGCTTTGGGTACAAGTGAACTCCCCAGGGGAGCCTTTACGCAGCCCCACATGCAACTGGACCGTCCAGGTTCGATTTTTCGAACAACCCTAAATATATCCCTAGCCGGCATGGGAGAAGACTGAAAACCCGGGCTCCAGAAAACGCGTTGCAAGCCCCTTTGGACCATCCAAAAGTGTCACCAAAGGAAGGCTTTGGGTACAAGTGAACTCCCCAGGGGAGCCTTTACGCAGCCCCACATGTAACAGGACCCTCCGAGTTCGCTGTTCCTGAGCAAACCTAAACGTAGCCCTAGCCATCATCGGAGATGAGTGAAAAATCAGGCCCCAGGAAATGCGTTGCAAGCCCCTTTGGACCATCCAAAAGTGTCACCAAAGGAAGGCTTTGGGTACAAGTGAACTCCCCAGGGGAGCCTTTACGCAGCCCCACATGCAACTGGACCCTCCGGGTTCGCTGTTTCAGAGCATCCCTAAACATAGCCCTAACCGGCATCGAAGACGACTGAAAAATCAGGCCCCAGGAAATGCGTTGCAAGCCCCATTGGACCATCCAAAAGTGCCCCCAAAGGAAGGCTTTGGGTAGAAGTGAACTCCCCAGGGGAGCCTTTACACAGCCCCACATGCAACTGGACCCTCCGGGTTCGCTGTTCCTGAGCAAACCTAAACGTGGCCCTAGCCGTCATCGGAGACGAGTGAAAAATCAGGCCCCAGGAAATGCGTTCCGAGGCCTTTTCGCCCATCCAAATGTGCCCCCAAAGGAAGGCTTTGGGTACAAGTGAACTCCCCAGGGGAGCCTTTACGCAGCCCCACATGCAACTGGACCCTCCTGGTTCGATTTTTCCGAGCAACCCTAAACATAACCCTTGCCGGCATGGGAGAAGACTGAAAACCCGGGCCACAGAATATGCGTTGCAAGCCCCTTTGGACCATCCTAAAGTGCCACCAAAGGAAGGCTTTGGGTACAAGTGAACTCCCCAGGGGAGCCTTTACGCAGCCCCACATGCAACTGGACCCTCCGGGTTCGCTGTTTCTGAGCATCCCTAAACGTAGCCCTAGCCGGCATGGAAGACGACTGAAAAATCAGGCCCCAAGAAATGCGTTGCGAGCCCCATTGGACCATCCAAAAGTGCCCCCAAAGGAAGGCTTTGGGTACATCTGAAGTTCCCAGGGGAGCCTTTACGCAGCCCCATATGCAACTGGACCCTCCGGGTTCACTGTTTCAGAGCAACCCTAAATATATCACTAGCCGGCATGGAAGAAGACTGAAAACCCGGGCCACAGAAAATGCGTTGCAAGCCCCTTTGGACCATCCAAGAGTGTCACCAAAGGAAGGCTTTGGGTACAAGTGAACTCCCCAGGGGAGCCTTTACGCAGCCCCACGTGTAACAGGACCCTCCGAGTTCGCTGTTCCTGAGCAAACCTAAACATAGCCCTACCATCATCGGAGACGAGTGAAAAATCAGGCCCCAGGAAATGTGTTGCGAGCCCCTTTGGACCATCCAAAAGTGCCCCCAAAGGAAGGCTTTGGATACAAGAGAACTCCCCAGGGGAGCCTTTACGCAGCCCCACATGCAACTGGACCCTCCGGGTTCGCTGTTTCAGAGCATCCCTAAACATAGCCCTAACCGGCATCGAAGACGACTGAAAAATCAGGCCCCAGGAAATGCGTTGCAAACCCCATTGGACCATCCAAAAGTGCCCCCAAAGGAAGGCTTTGGGTACATCTGAAGTTCCCAGGGGAGCCTTTACGCAGCCCCACATGCAACTGGACCCTCCGGGTTCGCTGTTCCTGAGCAAACCTAAACGTAGCCCTAGCCGTCATCGGAGACGACTGAAAAATCAGGCCCCAGGAAATGCGTTCCGAGGCCTTTTTGCCCATCCAAAAGTGCCCCCAAAGGAAGGCTGTGGGTACAAGTGAACTCCCCAGGGGAGCCTTTACGCAGCCCCACATGCAACTGGACCCTCCGGGTTCGATTTTTCCGAGCATCCCTAAACATAGCCCTAGCCGGCATGGAAGACGACTGAAAAATCAGGCCCCAGGAAATGCGATGCAAGCCCCATTGGACCATCCAAAAGTGCCCCCAAAGGAAGGCTTTGGGTACATGTGAAGTTCCCAGGGGAGCCTTTACGCAGCCCCATATGCAACTGGACCCTCCGGGTTCACTGTTTCAGAGCAACCCTAAATATATCACTAGCCGGCATGGGAGAAGACTGAAAACCCGGGCCACAGAAAATGCGTTGCAAGCCCCTTTGGACCATCCAAGAGTGTCACCAAAAGAAGGCTTTGGGTACAAGTGAACTCCCCAGGGGAGCCTTTACGCAGCCCCACATGCAACTGGACCCTCCGGGATCGCTGTTCCTGAGCAAACCTAAACGTAGCCCTAGCCGTCATCGGAGACGAGTAAAAAATCAGGCCCCAGGAAATGCGTTGCGAGCCCCTTTGGACCATCCAAAAGTGCCTGCAAAGGAAGGCTTTGGATACAAGTGAACTCCCCAGGGGAGCCTTTACGCAGCCCCACATGCAACTGGACCCTCCGGGTTCGCTGTTTCAGAGCATCCGTAAATATAGCACAAGCCGGAATCGAAGACGACTGAAAAATCAGGCCCCAAGAAATGCGTTGCGAGCCCTTTTCACCCATCCAAAAGTGCCCCCAAAGGAAGGCTTTGGGTACAAGTGAACTCCCCAGGGGAGCCTTTACGCAGCCCCACATGCAACTGGACCCTCCGGTTTCGCTGTTTCTGAGCATCCCTAAACATAGCCCTAGCCGCCATTGAAGACGACTGAAAAATCAGGCCCCAGGAAATGTGTTGCGAGCCCCTTTGGAACATACAAAAGTGCCCCCAAAGGAAGGCTTTGGGTACAAGTGAACTCCCCAGGGGAGCCTTTACGCAGCCCCACATGCAACTGGACCCTCCGGGTTCGCTGTTCCTGAGCAACCCTAAATATATCCCTAGCCGGCATGGGAGAAGACTGAAAACCCGGACCCCAGAAAACGCGTTGCAAGCCCCTTTGGACCATCCAAAAGTGTCACCAAAGGAAGGCTTTGGGTACAAGAGAACTCCCCAGGGGAGCCTTTACGCAGCCCCATATGCAACTGGACCCTCCGGGTTCGCTGTTTCAGAGCAACCCTAAATATATCCCTAGCCGGCATGGGAGAAGACTGAAAACCCGGGCCACAGAAAATGCATTGCAAGCCCCTTTGAACCATCCAAAAGTGTCACCAAAGGAAGGCTTTGGGTACAAGTGAACTCCCCAGGGGAGCCTTTACGCAGCCCCACATGTAACAGGACCCTCCTAGTTCGCTGTTCCTTAGCAAACCTAAACGTAGCCCTAGCCATCATCGGAGACGAGTGAAAAATCAGGCCCCAGGAAATGCGTTGCAAGCCCCTTTGGACCATCCAAAAGTGCCCCCAAAGGAAGGCTTTGGATACAAGTGAACTCCCCAGGGGAGCCTTTACGCAGCCCCACATGCAACTGGACCCTTCGGGTTCGATTATTCGAACAACCCTAAATATATCCCTAGCCGGCATGGGAGAAGACTGAAAACCCGGGCCCCAGAAAACGCGTTGCAAGCCCCTTTGGACCATCCAAAAGTGCCCCCAAAGGAAGGCTTTGGGTACAAGAGAACTCCCCAGGGGAGCCTTTACGCAGCCCCACATGCAACTGGACCCTCCGGGTTCGCTGTTTCAGAGCATCCCTAAACATAGCCCTAACCGGCATCGAAGACGACTGAAAAATCAGGCCCCAGGAAATGCGTTGCAAGCCCCATTGGACCATCCAAAAGTGCCTGCAAAGGAAGGCTTTGGATACAAGTGAACTCCCCAGGGGAGCCTTTACGCAGCCCCACATGCAACTGGACCCTCCAGGTTCGCTGTTCCTGAGCAAACCTAAACGTAGCCCTAGCCGTCATCGGAGACGACTGAAAAATCAGGCCCCAGGAAATGCGTTCCGAGGCCTTTTCGCCCATCCAAATGTGCCCCCAAAGGAAGGCTTTGGGTACAAGTGAACTCCCCAGGGGAGCCCTTACGCAGCCCCACATGCAACTGGACCCTCCGGTTTCGATTTTTCCGAGCAACCCTAAACATAACCCTAGCCGGCATGGGAGAAGACTGAAAACCCGGGCCACAGAAAATGCGTTGCAAGCCCCTTTGGACCATCCAAAAGTGCCCCCAAAGGAAGGCTTTGGGTACAAGTGAACTCCCCAGGGGAGCCTTTACGCAGCCCCACATGCAACTGGACCCTCCGGGTTCGCTGTTTCTGAGCATCCCTAAACGTAGCCCTAGCCGGCATGGAAGACGACTGAAAAATCAGGCCCCAGGAAATGCGTTGCGAGCCCCTTTGGACCATCCAAAAGTGCCCCCAAAGGAAGGCTTTGGGTACATCTGAAGTTCCCAGGGGAGCCTTTACGCAGCCCCATATGCAACTGGACCCTCCGGGTTCACTGTTTCAGAGCAACCCTAAATATATCACTAGCCGGCATGGGAGAAGACTGAAAACCCGGGCCACAGAAAATGCGTTGCAAGCCCCTTTGGACCATCCAAAAGTGCCCGCAAAGGAAGGCTTTGGGTACAAGTGAACTCCCCAGGGGAGCCTTTACGCAGCCCCACATGCAACTGGACCCTCCGGGATCGCTGTTCCTAAGCAAACCTAAACGTAGCAATAGCCGTCATCGGAGACGAGTGAAAAATCAGGCCCCAGGAAATGCGTTGTTAGCCCCTTTGGACCATCCAAAAGTGCCCCCAAAGGAAGGCTTTGGATACAAGTGAACTCCCCAGGGGAGCCTTTACGCAGCCCCACATGCAACTAGACCCTCCGCGTTCGCTGTTTCTAAGCATCCCTAAACATAGCCCTAGCCGGCATCGAAGACAACTGAAAAATCAGGCCCCAGGAAATGCGTTGCGAGCCCTTTTCGCCCATCCAAAAGTGCCCCCAAAGGATGGCTTTGGGTACAAGTGAACTCCCCAGGGGAGCCTTTATGCAGCCCCACATGCAACTGGACCCTCCGGGTTCGCTGTTTCCGAGCATCCCTAAACATAGCAGAAGCCGGCATCGAAGACGACTGAAAAATCAGGCCCCAAGAAATGCGTTGCGAGCCCTTTTCGCCCATCCAAAAGTGCCCCCAAAGGAAGGCTTTGGGTACAAGTGAACTCCCCAGGGGAGCCTTTACGCAGCCCCACATGTAACAGGACCCTCCGAGTTCGCTGTTCCTGAGCAAACCTAAACGTAGCCCTAGCCATCATCGGAGACGAGTGAAAAATCAGGCCCCAGGAAATGTGTTGCAAGCCCCTTTGGACCATCCAAAAGTGCCCCCAAAGGAAGGCTTTGGGTACATCTGAAGTTCCCAGGGAAGCCTTTACGCAGCCCCATATGCAACTGGACCCTCCGGGTTCACTGTTTCAGAGCAACACTAAATATATCACTAGCCGGCATGGAAGAAGACTGAAAACCCGGGCCACAGAAAATGCGTTGCAAGCCCCTTTGGACCATCCAAGAGTGTCACCAAAGGAAGGCTTTGGGTACAAGTGAACTCCCCAGGGGAGCCTTTACGCAGCCCCACATGTAACAGGACCCTCCGAGTTTGCTGTTCCTGAGCAAACCTAAACATAGCCCTAGCCATCATCGGAGACGAGTGAAAAATCAGGCCCCAGGAAATGTGTTGCGAGCCCCTTTGGACCATCCAAAAGTGCCCCCAAAGGAAGGCTTTGGATACAAGTGAACTCCCCAGGGGAGCCTTTACGCAGCCCCACATGCAACTGGACCGTCCGGGTTCGATTTTTCGAACAACCCTAAATATATCCCTAGCCGGCATGGGAGAAGACTGAAAACCCGGGCCCCAGAAAACGCGTTGCAAGCCCCTTTGGACCATCCAAAAGTGTCACCAAAGGAAGGCTTTGGGTACAAGTGAACTCCCCAGGGGAGCCTTTACGCAGCCCCACATGTAACAGGACCCTCCGAGTTTGCTGTTCCTGAGCAAACCTAAACATAGCCCTAGCCATCATCGGAGACGAGTGAAAAATCAGGCCCCAGGAAATGTGTTGCGAGCCCCTTTGGACCATCCAAAAGTGCCCCCAAAGGAAGGCTTTGGATACAAGTGAACTCCCCAGGGGAGCCTTTACGCAGCCCCACATGCAACTGGACCGTCCGGGTTCGATTTTTCGAACAACCCTAAATATATCCCTAGCCGGCATGGGAGAAGACTGAAAACCCGGGCCCCAGAAAACGCGTTGCAAGCCCATTTGGACCATCCAAAAGTGTCACCAAAGGAAGGCTTTGGGTACAAGTGAACTCCCCAGGGGAGCCTTTACGCAGCCCCACATGCAACTGGACCCTCCGGGATCGCTGTTTCTGAGCATCCCTAAACATAGCCCTAGCCGGCATGGAAGACGACTGAAAAATCAGGCCCCAGGAAATGTGTTGCGAGCCCCTTTGGACCATCCAAAAGTGCCCCCAAAGGAAGGCTTTGGGTACAAGTGAACTCCCCAGGGGAGCCTTTACGCAGCCCCACATGTAACAGGACCCTCCGAGTTCGCTGTTCCTGAGCAAACCTAAACGTAGCCCTAGCCATCATCTGAGACGAGTGAAAAATCAGGCCCCAGGAAATGCGTTGCAAGCCACGTTGGACCATCCAAAAGTGTCACCAAAGGAAGGCTTTGGGTACAAGTGAACTCCCCAGGGGAGCCTTTACGCAGCCCCACATGCAACTGGACCCTCCGGGTTCGCTGTTTCAGAGCATCCCTAAACATAGCCCTAACCGGCATCGAAGACGACTGAAAAATCAGGCCCCAGGAAATGCGTTGCAAGCCCCATTGGACCATCCAAAAGTGCCCCCAAAGGAAGGCTTTGGGTACATCTGAAGTTCCCAGGGGAGCCTTTACGCAGCCCCATATGCAACTGGACCCTCCGGGTGTACTGTTTCAGAGCAACCCTAAATATATCACTAGCCGGCATGGAAGAAGACTGAAAACCCGGGCCACAGAAAATGCGTTGCAAGCCCCTTTGGACCATCCAAGAGTGTCACCAAAGGAAGGCTTTGGGTACAAGTGAACTCCCCAGGGGAGCCTTTACGCAGCCCCACATGCAACTGGACCGTCCAGGTTCGATTATTCGAACAACCCTAAATATATCCCTAGCCGGCATGGGAGAAGACTGAAAACCCGGGCCACAGAAAACGCGTTGCAAGCCCCTTTGGACCATCCAAAAGTGTCACCAAAGGAAGGCTTTGGGTACAAGAGAACTCCCCAGGGGAGCCTTTACGCAGCCCCACATGCAACTGGACCCTCCGCGTTCGCTGTTTCAGAGCATCCCTAAACATAGCCCTAACCGGCATCGAAGACGACTGAAAAATCAGGCCCCAGGAAATGCGTTGCAAGCCCCATTGGACCATCCAAAAGTGCCCCCAAAGGAAGGCTTTGGGTACATCTGAAGTTCCCAGGGGAGCCTTTACGCAGCCCCACATGCAACTGGACCCTCCAGGTTCGCTGTTCCTGAGCAAACCTAAACGTAGCCCTAGCCGTCATCGGAGACGACTGAAAAATCAGGCCCCAGGAAATGCGTTCCGAGGCCTTTTCGCCCATCCAAATGTGCCCCCAAAGGAAGGCTTTGGGTACAAGTGAACTCCCCAGGGGAGCCTTTACGCAGCCCCACAGGCAACTGGACCCTCCGGTTTCGATTTTTCCGAGCAACCCTAAACATAACCCTAGCCGGCATGGGAGAAGACTGAAAACCCGGGCCACAGAAAATGCGTTGCAAGCCCCTTTGGACCATCCAAAAGTGCCCCCAAAGGAAGGCTTTGGGTACAAGTGAACTCCCCAGGGGAGCCTTTACGCAGCCCCACATGCAACTGGACCCTCCGGGTTCGCTGTTTCTGAGCATCCCTAAACGTAGCCCTAGCCGGCATGGAAGACGACTGAAAAATCAGGCCCCAGGAAATGCGTTGCGAGCCCCTTTGGACCATCCAAAAGTGCCCCAAAGGAAGGCTTTGGGTACATCTGAAGTTCCCAGGGGAGCCTTTACGCAGCCCCATATGCAACTGGACCCTCCGGGTTCACTGTTTCAGAGCAACCCTAAATATATCACTAGCCGGCATGGGAGAAGACTGAAAACCCGGGCCACAGAAAATGCGTTGCAAGCCCCTTTGGACCATCCAAAAGTGCCCGCAAAGGAAGGCTTTGGGTACAAGTGAACTCCCCAGGGGAGGCTTTACGCAGCCCCACATGCAACTGGACCCTCCGGGTTCGCTGTTTCCGAGCATCCCTAAACATAGCACAAGCCGGCATCGAAGACGACTGAAAAATCAGGCCCCAAGAAATGCGTTGCGAGCCCTTTTCGCCCATCCAAAAGTGCCCCCAAAGGAAGGCTTTGGGTACAAGTGAACTCCCCAGGGGAGCCTTTACGCAGCCCCACATGTAACAGGACCCTCCGAGTTCGCTGTTCCTGAGCAAACCTAAACGTAGCCCTAGCCATCATCGGAGACGAGTGAAAAATCAGGCCCCAGGAAATGTGTTGCAAGCCCCTTTGGACCATCCAAAAGTGCCCCCAAAGGAAGGCTTTGGATACAAGTGAACTCCCCAGGGGAGCCTTTACGCAGCCCCACATGCAACTGGACCCTCCGGTTTCGCTGTTTCTGAGCATCCCTAAACATAGCCCTAGCCGCCATTGAAGACGACTGAAAAATCAGGCCCCAGGAAATGCGTTGCGAGCCCCTTTGGACCATCCAAAAGTGCCCCCAAAGGAAGGCTTTGGGTACAAGAGAACTCCGCAGGGGAGCCTTTACGCAGCCCCACATGCAACTGGACCCTCCGAGTTCGCTGTTTCCGAGCATCCCTAAACATAGCACAAGCCGGCATCGAAGACGACTGAAAAATCAGGCCCCAGGAAATGCGTTGCAAGCCCCATTGGACCATCCAAAAGTGCCCCCAAAGGAAGGCATTGGGTACATCTGAAGTTCCCAGGGGAGCCTTTACGCAGCCCCATATGCAACTGGACCCTCCGGGTTCACTGTTTCAGAGCAAAACTAAATATATCACTAGCCGGCATGGAAGAAGACTGAAAACCCGGGCCACAGAAAATGCGTTGCAAGCCCCTTTGGACCATCCAAGAGTGTCACCAAAGGAAGGCTTTGGGTATAAGTGAACTCCCCAGGGGAGCCTTTACGCAGCCCCACATGTAACAGGACCCTCCGAGTTTGCTGTTCCTGAGCAAACCTAAACATAGCCCTAGCCATCATCGGAGACGAGTGAAAAATCAGGCCCCAGGAAATGTGTTGCGAGCCCCTTTGGACCATCCAAAAGTGCCCCCAAAGGAAGGCTTTGGATACAAGTGAACTCCCCAGGGGAGCCTTTACGCAGCCCCACATGCAACTGGACCGTCCGGGTTCGATTTTTCGAACAACCCTAAATATATCCCTAGCCGGCATGGGAGAAGACTGAAAACCCGGGCCCCAGAAAACGCGTTGCAAGCCCATTTGGACCATCCAAAAGTGTCACCAAAGGAAGGCTTTGGGTACAAGTGAACTCCCCAGGGGAGCCTTTACGCAGCCCCACATGCAACTGGACCCTCCGGGATCGCTGTTTCTGAGCATCCCTAAACATAGCCCTAGCCGGCATGGAAGACGACTGAAAAATCAGGCCCCAGGAAATGTGTTGCGAGCCCCTTTGGACCATCCAAAAGTGCCCCCAAAGGAAGGCTTTGGGTACAAGTGAACTCCCCAGGGGAGCCTTTACGCAGCCCCACATGTAACAGGACCCTCCGAGTTCGCTGTTCCTGAGCAAACCTAAACGTAGCCCTAGCCATCATCTGAGACGAGTGAAAAATCAGGCCCCAGGAAATGCGTTGCAAGCCACTTTGGACCATCCAAAAGTGTCACCAAAGGAAGGCTTTGGGTACAAGTGAACTCCCCAGGGGAGCCTTTACGCAGCCCCACATGTAACAGGACCCTCCGAGTTCGCTGTTCCTGAGCAAACCTAAATATATCCCTAGCCGGCATGGGAGAAGACTGAAAACCCGGGCCCCAGAAAACGCGTTGCAAGCCCCTTTGGACCATCCAAAAGTGTCACCAAAGGAAGGCTTTGGGTACAAGTGAACTCCCCAGGGGAGCCTTTACGCAGCCCCACATGTAACAGGACCCTCCGAGTTCGCTGTTCCTTAGCAAACCTAAACGTAGCCCTAGCCATCATCGGAGACGAGTGAAAAATCAGGCCCCAGGAAATGCGTTGCAAGCCACTTTGGACCATCCAAAAGTGCCCCCAAAGGAAGGCTTTGGATACAAGTGAACTCCCCAGGGGAGCCTTTACGCAGCCCCACATGCAACTGGACCGTCCAGGTTCGATTATTCGAACAACCCTAAATATATCCCTAGCCGGCATGGGAGAAGACTGAAAACCCGGGCCACAGAAAACGCGTTGCAAGCCCCTTTGGACCATCCAAAAGTGTCACCAAAGGAAGGCTTTGGGTACAAGAGAACTCCCCAGGGGAGCCTTTACGCAGCCCCACATGCAACTGGACCCTCCGCGTTCGCTGTTTCAGAGCATCCCTAAACATAGCCCTAACCGGCATCGAAGACGACTGAAAAATCAGGCCCCAGGAAATGCGTTGCAAGCCCCATTGGACCATCCAAAAGTGCCCCCAAAGGAAGGCTTTGGGTACATCTGAAGTTCCCAGGGGAGCCTTTACGCAGCCCCACATGCAACTGGACCCTCCAGATTCGCTGTTCCTGAGCAAACCTAAACGTAGCCCTAGCCGTCATCGGAGACGACTGAAAAATCAGGCCCCAGGAAATGCGTTCCGAGGCCTTTTCGCCCATCCTAATGTGCCCCCAAAGGAAGGCTTTGGGTACAAGTGAACTCCCCAGGGGAGCCTTTACGCAGCCCCACAGGCAACTGGACCCTCTGGTTTCGATTTTTCCGAGCAACCCTAAACATAACCCTAGCCGGCATGGGAGAAGACTGAAAACCCGGGCCACAGAAAATGCGTTGCAAGCCCCTTTGGACCATCCAAAAGTGCCCCCAAAGGAAGGCTTTGGGTACAAGTGAACTCCCCAGGGGAGCCTTTACGCAGCCCCACATGCAACTGGACCCTCCGGGTTCGCTGTTTCTGAGCATCCCTAAACGTAGCCCTAGCCGGCATGGAAGACGACTGAAAAATCAGGCCCCAGGAAATGCGTTGCGAGCCCCTTTGGACCATCCAAAAGTGCCCCAAAGGAAGGCTTTGGGTACATCTGAAGTTCCCAGGGGAGCCTTTACGCAGCCCCATATGCAACTGGACCCTCCGGGTTCACTGTTTCAGAGCAACCCTAAATATATCACTAGCCGGCATGGGAGAAGACTGAAAACCCGGGCCACAGAAAATGCGTTGCAAGCCCCTTTGGACCATCCAAAAGTGCCCGCAAAGGAAGGCTTTGGGTACAAGTGAACTCCCCAGGGGAGGCTTTACGCAGCCCCACATGCAACTGGACCCTCCGGGATCGCTGTTCCTGAGCAAACCTAAACGTAGCCCTAGCCGTCATCGGAGACGAGTGAAAAATCAGGCCCCAGGAAATGCGTTGTTAGCCCCTTTGGACCATCCAAAAGTGCCCCCAAAGGAAGGCTTTGGATACAAGTGAACTCCCCAGGGGAGCCTTTACGCAGCCCCACATGCAACTGGACCCTCCGCGTTCGCTGTTTCTAAGCATCCCTAAACATAGCCCTAGCCGGCATCGAAGACAACTGAAAAATCAGGCCCCAGGAAATGCGTTGCGAGCCCTTTTCGCCCATCCAAAAGTGCCCCCAAAGGATGGCTTTGGGTACAAGTGAACTCCCCAGGGGAGCCTTTACGCAGCCCCACATGCAACTGGACCCTCCGGGTTCGCTGTTTCCGAGCATCCCTAAACATAGCACAAGCCGGCATCGAAGACGACTGAAAAATCAGGCCCCAAGAAATGCGTTGCGAGCCCTTTTCGCCCATCCAAAAGTGCCCCCAAAGGAAGGCTTTGGGTACAAGTGAACTCCCCAGGGGAGCCTTTACGCAGCCCCACATGTAACAGGACCCTCCGAGTTCGCTGTTCCTGAGCAAACCTAAACGTAGCCCTAGCCATCATCGGAGACGAGTGAAAAATCAGGCCCCAGGAAATGTGTTGCAAGCCCCTTTGGACCATCCAAAAGTGCCCCCAAAGGAAGGCTTTGGATACAAGTGAACTCCCCAGGGGAGCCTTTACGCAGCCCCACATGCAACTGGACCCTCCGGTTTCGCTGTTTCTGAGCATCCCTAAACATAGCCCTAGCCGCCATTGAAGACGACTGAAAAATCAGGCCCCAGGAAATGCGTTGCGAGCCCCTTTGGACCATCCAAAAGTGCCCCCAAAGGAAGGCTTTGGGTACTAGAGAACTCCCCAGGGGAGCCTTTACGCAGCCCCACATGCAACTGGACCCTTCGGGTTCGCTGTTCCTGAGCAACCCTAAATATATCCCTAGCCGGCATGGGAGAAGACTGAAAACCCGGGCCCCAGAAAACGCGTTGCTAGCCCCTTTGGACCATCCAAAAGTGTCACCAAAGGAAGGCTTTGGGTACAAGAGAACTCCGCAGGGGAGCCTTTACGCAGCCCCACATGCAACTGGACCCTCCGAGTTCGCTGTTTCCGAGCATCCCTAAACATAGCACAAGCCGGCATCGAAGACGACTGAAAAATCAGGCCCCAGGAAATGCGTTGCAAGCCCCATTGGACCATCCAAAAGTGCCCCCAAAGGAAGGCATTGGGTACATCTGAAGTTCCCAGGGGAGCCTTTACGCAGCCCCATATGCAACTGGACCCTCCGGGTTCGCTGTTTCAGAGCAAACCTAAATATATCACTAGCCGGCATGGGAGAAGACTGAAAACCCGGGCCACAGAAAATGCATTGCAAGCCCCTTTGGACCATCCAAAAGTGTCACCAAAGGAAGGCTTTGGGTACAAGAGAACTCCCCAGGGGAGCCTTTACGCAGCCCCACATGCAACTTGACCCTCCGCGTTCGCTGTTTCAGAGCATCCCTAAACATAGCCCTAACCGGCATCGAAGACGACTGAAAAATCAGGCCCCAGGAAATGCGTTGCAAGCCCCATTGGAACATCCAAAAGTGCCCCCAAAGGAAGGCTTTGGGTACATCTGAAGTTCCCAGGGGAGCCTTTACGCAGCCCCACATGCAACTGGACCCTCCAGGTTCGCTGTTCCTGAGCAAACCTAAACGTAGCCCTAGCCGTCATCGGAGACGACTGAAAAATCAGGCCCCAGGAAATGCGTTCCGAGGCCTTTTCGCCCATCCAAATGTGCCCCCAAAGGAAGGCTTTGGGTACAAGTGAACTCCCCAGGGGAGCCTTTACGCAGCCCCACATGCAACTGGACCCTCTGGGTTCAATTTTTCCGAGCAACCCTAAACATAACCCTAGCCGGCATGGGAGAAGACTGAAAACCCGGGCCACAGAAAATGCGTTGCAAGCCCCTTTGGACCATCCAAAAGTGCCCCCAAAGGAAGGCTTTGGGTACAAGTGAACTCCCCAGGGGAGCCTTTACGCAGCCCCACATGCAACTGGACCCTCCGGGTTCGCTGTTTCTGAGCATCCCTAAACGTAGCCCTAGCCGGCATGGAAGACGACTGAAACATCAGGCCCCAGGAAATGCGTTGCGAGCCCCTTTGGACCATCCAAAAGTGCCCCCAAAGGAAGGCTTTGGGTACAAGTGAACTCCCCAGGGGAGCCTTTACGCAGCCCCACATGCAACTGGACCCTCCGCGTTCGCTGTTTCTGAGCATCCCTAAACGTAGCCCTAGCCGGCATGGAAGACGACTGAAACATCAGGCCCCAGGAAATGCGTTGCGAGCCCCTTTGGACCATCCAAAAGTGCCCCCAAAGGAAGGCTTTGGGTACAAGTGAACTCCCCAGGGGAGCCTTTACGCAGCCCCATATGCAACTGGACCCTACGGGTTCACTGTTTCAGAGCAACCCTAAATATATCACTAGCCGGCATGGGAGAAGACTGAAAACCCGGGCCACAGAAAATGCGTTGCAAGCCCCTTTGGACCATCCAAAAGTGCCCGCAAAGGAAGGCTTTGGGTACAAGTGAACTCCCCAGGGGAGCCTTTACGCAGCCCCACATGCAACTGGACCCTCCGGGATCGCTGTTCCTGAGCAAACCTAAACGTAGCCCTAGCCGTCATCGGAGACGAGTGAAAAATCAGGCCCCAGGAAATGCGTTGTTAGCCCCTTTGGACCATCCAAAAGTGCCCCCAAAGGAAGGCTTTGGATACAAGTGAACTCCCCAGGGGAGCCTTTACGTGGCCCCACATGCAACTGGACCCTCCGCGTTCGCTGTTTCTAAGCATCCCTAAACATAGCCCTAGCCGGCATCGAAGACAACTGAAAAATCAGGCCCCAGGAAATGCGTTGCGAGCCCTTTTCGCCCATCCAAAAGTGCCCCCAAAAGATGGCTTTGGGTACAAGTGAACTCCCCAGGGGAGCCTTTACGCAGCCCCACATGCAACTGGACCCTCCGGGTTCGCTGTTTCCGAGCATCCCTAAACATAGCACAAGCCGGCATCGAAGACGACTGAAAAATCAGGCCCCAAGAAATGCGTTGCGAGCCCTTTTCGTCCATCCAAAAGTGCCCCCAAAGGAAGGCTTTGGGTACTAGAGAACTCCCCAGGGGAGCCTTTACGCAGCCCCACATGCAACTGGACCCTCCGCGTTCGCTGTTCCTGAGCAACCCTAAATATATCCCTAGCCGGCATGGGCGAAGACTGAAAACCCGGGCCCCAGAAAACGCGTTGCAAGCCCCTTTGGACCATCCAAAAGTGTCACGAAAGGAAGGCTTTGGGTACAAGAGAACTCCCCAGGGGAGCCTTTACGCAGCCCCACATGCAACTGGACCCTCCGGGTTCGCTGTTTCCGAGCATCCCTAAACATAGCACAAGCCGGCATCGAAGACGACTGAAAAATCAGGCCCCAGGAAATGCGTTGCAAGCCCCATTGGACCATCCAAAAGTGCCCCCAAAGGAAGGCATTGGGAACATCTGAAGTTCCCAGGGGAGCCTTTACGCAGCCCCATATGCAACTGGACCCTCCGGGTTCGCTGTTTCTGAGCATCCCTAAACGTAGCCCTAGCCGGCATGGAAGACGACTGAAACATCAGGCCCCAGGAAATGCGTTGCGAGCCCCTTTGGACCACCCAAAAGTGCCCCCAAAGGAAGGCTTTGGGTACATCTGAAGTTCCCAGGGGAGCCTTTACGCAGCCCCATATGCAACTGGACCCTCCGGGTTCACTGTTTCAGAGCAACCCTAAATATATCACTAGCCGGCATGGGAGAAGACTGAAAACCCGGGCCACAGAAAATGCGTTGGAAGCCCCTTTGGACCATCCAAAAGTGTCACCAAAGGAAGGCTTTGGGTACAAGTGAACTCCCCAGGGGAGCCTTTACGCAGCCCCACATGCAACTGGACCCTCCGGTTTCGATTTTTCCGAGCAACCCTAAACATAACCCTAGCCGGCATGGGAGAAGACTGAAAACCCGGGCCACAGAAAATGCGTTGCAAGCCCCTTTGGACCATCCAAAAGTGCCCCCAAAGGAAGGCTTTGGGTACAAGTGAACTCCCCAGGGGAGCCTTTACGCAGCCCCACATGCAACTGGACCCTCCGCGTTCGCTGTTTCTGAGCATCCCTAAACGTAGCCCTAGCCGGCATGGAAGACGACTGAAACATCAGGCCCCAGGAAATGCGTTGCGAGCCCCTTTGGACCACCCAAAAGTGCCCCCAAAGGAAGGCTTTGGGTACATCTGAAGTTCCCTGGGGAGCCTTTACGCAGCCCCATATGCAACTGGACCCTCCGGGTTCACTGTTTCAGAGCAACCCTAAATATATCACTAGCCGGCATGGGAGAAGACTGAAAACCCGGGCCACAGAAAATGCGTTGCAAGCCCATTTGGACCATCCAAAAGTGTCACCAAAGGAAGGCTTTGGGTACAAGTGAACTCCCCAGGGGAGCCTTTACGCAGCCCCACATGCAACTGGACCCTCCGGGTTCGCTGTTCCTGAGCAACCCTAAATATATCCCTAGCCGGCATGGGAGAAGACTGAAAACCCGGGCCCCAGAAAACGCGTTGCAAGCCCCTTAGGACCATCCAAAAGTGTCACCAAAGGAAGGCTTTGGGTACAAGAGAACTCCGCAGGGGAGCCTTTACGCAGCCCCACATGCAACTGGACCCTCCGGGTTCGCTGTTTCAGAGCATCCATAAACATAGCCCTAGCCGGCAAGGAAGAAGACTGAAAAATCAGGCCCCAGGAAATGCGTTGCAAGCCCCATTGGACCATCCAAAAGTGCCCCCAAAGGAAGGCTTTGGGTACATCTGAAGTTCCCAGGGGAGCCTTTACGCAGCCTCATATGCAACTGGACCCTCCGGGATCGCTGTTCCTGAGCAAACCTAAACGTAGCCCTAGCCATCATCGGAGACGAGTGAAAAATCAGGCCCCAGGAAATGCGTTGTTAGCCCCTTTGGACCATCCAAAAGTGCCCCCAAAGGAAGGCTTTGGGTACAAGTGAACTCCCCAGGGGAGCCTTTACGCAGCCCCACATGCAACTGGACCCTTCGGGTTCGCTGTTTCCGAGCAACCCTAAATATACCCCTAGCCGGCATGGGAGAAGACTGAAAAACCGGGCCCAAGAAAAAGCGTTGCAAGCCCCTTTGGACCATCCAAAAGTGCCCCCAAAAAAAGCCTTTGGGTACATCTGAAGTTCCCAGGGGAGCGTTTACGCAGCCCCACATGCAACTGGACCCTCCGGGTTCGCTGTTCCTGAGCAACCCTATATATATCCCTAGCCGGCATGGGAGAAGACTGAAAACCCGGGCCACAGAAAATGCATTGCAAGCCCCTTTGGACCATCCAAAAGTGTCACCAAAGGAAGGCTTTGGGTACAAGAGAACTCCCCAGGGGAGCCTTTACGCAGCCCCACATGCAACTGGACCCTTCGGGTTCGATTTTTCCGAGCAACCCTATATATATCCCTAGCCGGCATGGGAGAAGACTGAAAACCCGGGCCCCAGAAAACGCGTTGCAAGCCCCTTTGGACCATCCAAAAGTGTCACCAAAGGAAGGCTTTGGGTACAAGAGAAATCCCCAGGGGAGCCTTTACGCAGCCCCACATGCAACTGGACCCTCCGGGTTCGCTGTTTCTGAGCATCCCTAAACATAGCCCTAGCCGGCATCGAAGACGACTGAAAAATCAGGCCCCAGGAAATGCGTTGCGAGCCCTTTTCGCCCATCCAAAAGTGCCCCCAAAGGAAGGCTTTGGGTACAACAGAACTCCCCAGGGGAGCCTTTACGCAGCCCCACATGCAACTGGACCCTCCGCGTTCGCTGTTTCTTAGCATCCCTAAACATAGCCCTAGCCGGCATTGAAGACGACTGAAAAATCAGGCCCCAGGAAATGCGTTGCAAGCCCCTTTGGACCATCAAAAAGTGCCCGCAAAGGAAGGCCTTGGGTACAAGTGATCTCCCCAGGGGAGCCTTTACACAGCCCAACATGCAACTGGACCCTCCGGGTTCGCTGTTCCTGAGCAAACCTAAACGTAGCCCTAGCTGTCATCGGAGACGACTGAAAAATCAGGCCCCAGGAAAAGCGCTGCGAGCACTTTTCGCCCATCCAAAAGTGCCCCCAAAGGAAGACTTTGGGTACAAGAGAACTCCCCAGGGGAGCCTTTACGCAGCCCCACATGCAACTGGACCCTCCGGGTTCGATTTTTCCAACAACCCTAAATATATCCCTAGCCGGCATGGGAGAAGACTGAAAACCCGGGCCCCAGAAAACGCGTTGCAAGCCCCTTTGGACCATCCAAAAGTGTCACCAAAGGAAGGCTTTGGGTACAAGTGAACTCCCCAGGGGAGCCTTTACGCAGCCCCACATGCAACTGGACCCTCCGGTTTCGCTGTTTCTGAGCATCCCTAAACATAGCCCTAGCCGGCATCGAAGACGACTGAAAAATCAGGCCCCAGGAAATGTGTTGCGAGCCCTTTTCGCCCATCCAAAAGTGCCCCCAAAGAAGGCTTTGGGTACAAGAGAACTCCCCAGGGGAGCCCTTACGCAGCCCCACATGCAACTGGACCCTCCGGGTTCGCTGTTCATGAGCAAACCTAAACGTAGCCCTAGCCGTCATCGGAGACGACTGAAAAATCAGGCCCCAGGAAATGCGTTGCAAGCCCCTTTAGACCATCCAAAAGTGCCCGTAAAGGAAGGCCTTGGGTACATGTGATCTCCGCAGTGGAGCCTTTACGCAGCCCCACATGCAACTGGACCCTCCGGGTTCGCTGTTCCTGAGCAAACCTAAACGTAGCCCTAGCTGTCATCGGAGACGACTGAAAAATCAGGCCCCAGGAAATGCGTTCCGAGCCCTTTTCGCCTATCCAAAAGTGCCCCCAAAGGAAGACTTTGGGTACAAGAGAACTCCCCAGGGGAGCCTTTACGCAGCCCCACATGCAACTGGACCCTCCGGGTTCGATTTTTCCGAGCAACCCTAAATATATCCCTAGCCGGCATGGGAGAAGACTGAAAACCCGGGCAACAGAAAATGCGTTGCAAGCCACTTTGGACCATCCAAAAGTGTCACCAAAGGAAGGCTTTGGGTACAAGAGAACTCCCCAGGGGAGCCTTTACGCAGCCCCACATGCAACTGGACCCTCCGGGTTCGCTGTTTCCGAGCATCCCTAAACATAGCCCTAGCCGGCATCGAAGACGACTGAAAAATCAGGCCCCAGGAAATCCGTTCCGAGCCACTTTGGACCATCCAAAAGTGCCCCCAAAGGAAGGCTTTGCGTACAAGTGAACTCCCCAGGGGAGCCTTTACGCAGCCCCACATGCAACTGGACTCTCCGGGTTCGCTGTTTCTGACCATCCGTAAACATAGCCCTAGCCGGCATCGAAGACGACTGAAAAATCAGGCCCCAGGAAATGCGTTGCGAGCCCTTTTCGCCCATCCAAAAGTGCCCCCAAAGGAAGACTTTGGGTACAAGAGAACTCCCCAGGGGAGCCTTTACGCAGCCCCACACGCAACTGGACCCTCCGGGTTCGATTTTTCGAGCAACCCTAAATATATCCCTAGCCGGCATGGGAGAAGACTGAAAACCCGGGCAACAGAAAATGCGTTGCAAGCCACTTTGGACCATCCAAAAGTGTCACCAAAGGAAGGCTTTGGGTACAAGAGAACTCCCCAGGGGAGCCTTTACACAGCCCCACATGCAACTGGACCCTCAGGGTTCGCTGTTTCCGAGCATCCCTAAACATAGCCCTAGCCGGCATCGAAGACGACTGAAAAATCAGGCCCCAGGAAATGCGGTACGAGCCCTTTTCGCCCATCCAAAAGTGCCCCCAAAGGAAGACTTTGGGTACAAGAGAACTCTCCAGGGGAGCCTTTACGCAGCCCCACATGCAACTGGACCCTCCGGGTTCGCTGTTCCTGAGCAAACCTAAACGTAGCCCTAGCTGTCATCGGAGACGACTGAAAAATCAGTCCCCAGGAAAAGCGTTGCGAGCCCTTTTCGCCCATCCAAAAGTGTCACCAAAGGAAGGCTTTGGGTACAAGAGAACTCCCCAGGGGAGCCTTTACGCAGCCCCACATGCAACTGGACCCTCCAGGTTCGCTTTTCCTGAGGATACCTAAACGTAGCCCTAGCCGTCATCGGAGACGAGTGAAAAATCAGGCCCCAGGAAACTCGTTACGAGCCCCTTTTCGCCCATCCAAAAGTGCCCCCAAAGGAAGACTTTGGGTACAAGAGAACTCCCCAGGGGAACCTTTACGCAGCCCCACATGCAACTGGAACCTCCGGGTTCGCTGTTTCCGAGCATCCCTAAACATATCCCCAGCCGGCATCGAAGACGACTGAAAAATCAGGCCCCAGGAAATCAGTTCCGAGCCCATTTCGCCCATCCAAAAGTGCCCCCAAAGGAAGGCTTTGCGTACAAGTGATCTCCCCAGGGGAACCTTTACGCAGCCCCACATGCAACTGGACCCTCCGGGTTCGCTGTTTCCGAGCATCCCTAAACATAGCCCTAGCCGGCATCGAAGACGACTGAAAAATCAGGCCCCAGGAAATGCGTTACGAGCCCTTTTCGCCTATCCAAAAGTGCCCCCAAAGGAAGACTTTAGGTACAAGTGATCTCCCCAGGGGAGCCTTTACGCAGCCCCACATGCAACTGGACCCTCCGTGTTCGATTTTTCCGAGCAACCCTAAATATATCCCTAGCCGGCATGGGAGAAGACTGAAAACCCGGGCCCCAGAAAACACGTTGCAATCCCCTTTGGACCATCCAAAAGTGTCACCAAAGGAAGGCTTTGGGTGCAAGTGAACTCCCCAGGGGAGCCTTTACGCAACACTATATGCAACTGGACCCTCCGGGTTCGCTGTTTCCGAGCATCCCTAAACGTAGCCCTAGCCGTCAGCGGAGACGACTGAAAAATCAGGCCCCAGGAAATGTGTTGCGAGCCCTTTGCGCCCATTCAAAGGGCGCCCAAAGGAAGGCTTTGGGTACAAGAGAACTCCCCAGGGGAGCCTTTACGCAGCCCCACATGCAACTGGACCCTCCGGGTTCGCAGTTCCTGAGCAAACCTAAACGTAGCCCTAGCTGTCATCGGAGACGACTGAAAAATCAGGCCCCCGGAAAAGCGTTGCGAGCCCTTTTCGCCCATCCAAAAGTGTCACCAAAGGAAGGCTTTGGGTACAAGAGAACTCCCCAGGGGAGCCTTTACGCAGCCCCACATGCAACTGGACCCTCCGGGTTCGCTGTTCCTGAGTAAGCCGAAACATCGCCCATGGGAGACCGAACCCTAACCCTAACCCTGGATCTAACCCTAACCTCACAGCCACAGCGTACCTTCTGCAATGCCTCTCTCGTCCCAGCTCCAGTTCTTCAGCTGCTCACCAGCTGTAACTCAGATTCTTCGCTCACAGCGCCACGGCAAACTCTGCCCAGGCCACACAACACACTGCACAAGCTACATTGCTTAAGACACACAAAAGCTGGAACGTTCCAGCCCAACAATTAGTCACGTCGCACAGCAAGGATGCCGCGTACTCCTAGAAACCAAACTTTCCAGTCCTGAGCAGCTCCCCACCTCCTCCTGCCACCCACGCTCAGCACACACACTATGCGCCCCTCAAAAAACCAAAAAGTTAGAACATAAACAGACAGAAAAAAAAACAACTGAGCTCCATAAATGCCAAAAAGACATGCACACACAGCAGCCCCGGCAGGGGTAATCACAGACTCACCCTTGGCAGATGAAAGAGGAGACTCTGATACAACCCTGCTCAGTCTCTTGGCAATGCTGCATATCTACGCTGCCGAGCCACAGGTACCATGCAATCAAGCTGCTTTTAGTCCTCAGGAGAGTTACACAGGTGGGTTTATACATTTAGAGATTGAAGTATAGGTCAAAACCAGAAGAGTGTCCCACCACCCCAAAAAACAGTGAGCCAGCGGCCTCTGCTAAATAGAGCTCTATTAAGCGAATTCCAAGCACTTAAAATCCAGAAATCCATAGACTTTGACCCACCTAAAGAACCCTGCAACTGACTGAAGGAAACACAAAGCACTTACCCCAAAGAGCAGCCCAGGCAGAAGGAGCTCTCTGGTGGCATGCCTGGGGCTCATATACCTTTTGCCCCCGCCCCCAGCACCCAAACCCAATCACCTGGGAAAGGGGAGGGGCAAAGCACAGGACATCAGAAAGAGGAGCAGCAGCTGTGCTTTATTTACTTATTTTTATGGCTTAGCTCAACAGCACGCAGAGTGCAGGCAGGAGACCTGGGGTGTTTCTAGAAGCAAAAATCCCCTTTCGCTTTTGCTGCAGCTTTGAATATTGAACTGACAATATCACCAAGCTAGTAACGGAAACTTTCTCAACTGGAATTAGTTTCAACAGGCTCATCCACAGAATCACAGAATCACAGAATTTCTAGGTTGGAAGAGACCTCAAGATTATCGAGTCCAACCTCTGACCTAACACTAACAGTCCCCACTAAACCATATCCCTAAGCTCTACATCTAAACGTCTTTTGAAGACTTCCAGGGATGGTGACTCCACCACTTCCCTGGGCAGCCCGTTCCAGTGCCTAACAACCCTTTCGGTAAAGAAATTCTTCCTAACGTCTAACCTAAAACTCCCCTGGCACAATTTTAGCCCATTCCCCCCCGTCCTGTCACCAGGCATGTGGGAGAACAGACCAACCCCCACCTCGCTACAGCCTCCTTTAAGGTATCTGTAGAGAGCAATAAGGTCACCCCTGAGCCTCCTCTTCTCCAGGCTGAACAAGCCCAGCTCTCTCAGCCGATCCTTGTAGGACTTGTTCTCCAGGCCCCTCACCAGCTTCGTCGCCCTTCTTTGGACCCGCTCAAGCACCTCGATGTCCTTCTTGTAGCGAGGGGCCCAAAACTGAACACAGTACTCGAGGTGCGGCCTCACCAGAGCCGAGTACAGGGGGACAATCACCTCCCTAGCCCTGCTGGTCACACTGTTTCTGATACAAGCCAGGATGCCGTTGGCCTTCTTGGCCACCTGAGCACACTGCTGGCTCATACTCAGCCGACTGTCCACCATCACTCCCAGGTCCTTCTCTGCCTGGCAGCTCTCCAACCACTCCTCTCTGTATGACCATCCCCAGCTGTCTGTATGTCTGTCCCCATCGGAACGCATTTCCTGGGGCCTGATTTTTCATTCGTCTCCGATGATGGCTAGGGCTACGTTTAGGTTTGCTCAGGAACAGCGAACCTGGAGAGTCCAGTTGCATGTGGGGCTGCGTAAAGGCTCCCCCGGGGAGTTCACTTGTACCCAAAGCCTTCCCAGCCCCTTTCGCCCATCAAAAACCAACGCAAAGGCACCAAGAGGAAGGTTCTAGAAACTTTATTTTGTTCTGGGGGGGTCGGGGTCTGGTGAGGGGCAGGGGAGGGGCTCTGGGGGGGCTCTGAGGTTGGGGGGGGTCCCGGCGGGGTCACGGGGCGGCGTCGGGGGGGCAGTCGATGAAGTCAGCCAGCATGGAGGCCGTGGGGTCGGGGGCCTGGGGGCACAGCGGGGTCAGCGCCTGACCCCCGACCCCTGACCCCACCCCATCCCACCCCCACCACCCCCTTCTCACCCCAAGTGCCCCAAAACCACCCCATCTTGCCCCAAACCACCTCAATCACACCCAAAACTGTCCCAAACCCGCTCGATCTTGCCCCAAACCACCCCAGTTCCACACAAACTGCCCCAAAACCCCCCAATCTTGCCCCAAACCCCCCCACACTCACCTTTCCCTTGCCCGGGGGGGGCGGGGGCTCTTCCTCCTCCTCCTCCTCCTCTCCCTGCAGCTGGGGGGGTTGCGGGGGGGGGTTCGGGGCTGCCCCCGTCCCCCTTGGGCCCCTCGGGGGGGGGGTGGCTCCGGAGGGCGAGGGGGGGGCGCAGCTTCCAGGGCTGGGGGGGGACCCTCGGGGGGGGGGCGGGGGGGGCTGGGGGCTACCCGGGGGGAGCTGCCCTTCCTCCCCGCCATCATCTCCTCCTCCTCCTCCTGATTCGCTGGGGGCTGCTGGGCCCCCCCTTCCTCCTCCTCCTCCTCCTCGCAGGGGGGGGGCTGGCCTTCATCCACCTCCATCAGCAGGGCGCCCGTCTCCTCTTCCTCTTCCTCCTCCTCCTCCTCCGGCAGCGTCACCGCGGGGGGGGCCCTGGGGGGGGCGCCTTCCTCAGCCCCGCCGCCTTCCTCCTCCTCCTCTTCCTCCTCCTCGTCCTCCTCCTCCGAGAGGCCTTCCTCCTCCTCGAACTCCTCCTCGAAGTCCTCCTCGCCCAGCTCTTCCTCCAGCTCGTCCTCCTCCTCCTCCTCCTCGAAGAACTCTTCCTCCTCTTAGGAACCCCGAAGAACTCTTCCTCCTCTTAGGAACCCCGAACCCGAACCCTAACCATAACCATAACCCTAAGCCCTAACCCTAACCCTAATGAACCCTAAGCCTAACCCTACCCCTAACCCTAACGCTAACCTTAACACTAACCCTAACGCCCTGACCATAACACTAACCCTAACCCAAACCCTAACCCCAAACCCTAACACTACCCCTAAACCTAACCCCTAACCCCCTAACGATAACCCCAGCCCTAACCCTAACGAACCCTAACCCTAAACCAAAACCCTAAACCAAAACCCTAACCCTAACCCCCCGGCAACCGCACCCCGCACACTTGGTTCCCCCCTCATTTTGGTTCCCCCCCACGGTGCGGCCCGCAAATGCGTCTCCCCGACAACCGCACCCCGCACACTTGGTTCCCCCCTCATTTTGGTTCCCCCCCGGTGCGCCCCACAAATGCATCCCCCCCGGAAACGGCACCCCGCAAACTTGGTTCCCCCATCATTTTGGTTCCCTTTCCCCCCATCCCTTGAGGTCCCCCCAAGCCCCACGGACCCCCCCCGTTGTGCCTTGCAAATGCGTCCCCCCGGCAACCGCACCCCGCACACTTGGTTCCCCCCTCGTTTTGGTTCCCCCCCCTCCCCTTGGGGTCCCCCCAAGCCCCATGGACCCCCCCCCAGGTGAGCCCCGCTAATGCCACTGAGCCGCTAAAATGTGTCCGGGCTGCGCCACGCTTAAATATGTCCGGCGGCTTTGCGCTTAAATGTGTCCGGGCGGCGCCGCGCTAATATTTGCCCGGGCAACACCGCGTTAAAATGTGTCCAGGCGGCGAGCGCTAAAATGTGTCCGGGCCACGCCGCGCTTAAATGTGTCCAGGCGGCGCCGAACCCGAACCCTAACAGTAACCCAAACACGAACCTGAACACGAACCCGAAACCAAACCCTAACCCGAACCCGAACCCTAACCCGAACACAAACCCGAACCCTAAGCTGAACCCGAACCCTAACCCAAAACCTAACCGAAACCCTAACTTGAACCCAAACCCGAAACCTAACCCGAACCCGAACCCTAACACTAACCCTAACCCCTAACCCTAACAACCCTCACACTCATCCTAATGCACCTTGACACTCCGTGTACGCTACTTCACATTAAGAATAAATATAGGCCTAGCCGGCATGGGAGAAGACTAAAAAACCGGGCCCCAGAAAACGCGTTGCGAGCCCCTTTGGACCATCCAAAAGTGCCCCCAAAGGAAGGCTTTGGGGACAAGTGAACTCCCCAGGGGAGACTTTACGCAGCTCCACATTCACCTTGACACTCCGTGTACGCTCTTTCACATTAAGGTTAAATATATCCCTAGCCGGAATGGGAGCAGACTGAAAAACCGGGCCCAGAAAACGCGTTGCAAGCCCCTTTCGCCAATCCAAAAGTGCCCCCAAAGGAAGGCTTTGGGTACAAGAGAACTCCCCAGGGGAGCCTTTACGCAGCCCCACATGCAACTGGACCCTCCAGGTTCGCTGTTTCCGAGCAACCCTAAATACACCCCTAGCCAGCATGGGAGAAGACTGAAAAACCAGGCCACAGAAAACGCGTGGCAAGCCCCTTTGGACCATCCAAAAGTGCCCCCAAAAAAAGGCTTTGGGTACATCTGAAGTTCCCAGGGGAGCCTTTACGCAGCCCCACATGCAACTGGACCCTCCGGGTTCGCTGTTTCCGAGCATGCCTAAACATAGCCCTAGCCGGCATCGAAGACCATCGAAAAATCAGTCCCCAGGAAACGCGATGCAAGCCCCTTTGGACCATCCAAAAGTGCCCCCAAAGGAAGGCTTTGGGTACAAGTGAACTCCCCAGCGGAGCCTTTACGCAGCCCCACATGCAACTGGACCCTCCGGGTTCGCTGTTTCAGAGCATCCCTAAACATAGCCCTAGCCGGCATCGAAGACGACTGAAAAATCAGGCCCCAGGAAATGCGTTGCGAGCCCTTTTCGCCCATCCAAAAGTACCCCAAAAGAAAGGCTTTGGATACAAGAGAACTCCCCAGGGGAGCCTTTACGCAGCCCCACATGCAACTGCAACCTCCGGTTTCGCTGTTCCTGAGCAAACCTAAACGTAGCCCTAGCCGTCATCGGAGACGATTGAAAAATCAGGCCCGAGGAAATGCATTGCGAGCCCCTTTCGCACATCCAGAAGTGCCCCCAAAGGAAGACTTTGGGTACAAGTGAACTCCCCAGGGGAGCCTTTACGCAGCCTCACATGCAATTGGACCCTCCGGTTTCGCTGTTCCTGAGCAAACCTAAACGTAGCCCTAGCCGGCATCGAAGACGAGTGAAAAATCAGGCCCCAGGAAATGCGTTCCGAGCCCTTTTCGCCCATCCAAAAGTGCCCCCAAAGGAAGGCTTTGTGTACAAGTGAACTTCCCAGGGGAGCCTTTACGCAGCCCCACATGCAACTGGACCCTCCGGGTTCGCTGTTTCCGAGCATCCCTAAATATATCCCTAGCTGGCATGGAAGAGGACTGTAAAATCAGGCCCCAGGAAATGCGTTGCGAGCCCTTTTCGCACATCCAAAAGTGCCCCCAAAGGAAGGCTTTGGGTACAAGAGAACTCCCCAGGGGAGCCTTTACGCAGCCCCACATGCAACTGGACCCTCCGCGTTCGCTGTTCCTGAGCAAACCTAAACGTAGCCCTAGCCGTCATCAGAGACGAGTGAAAAATCAGGCCCCAGGAAATGCGTTGCGAGCCCTTTTCGCCCATCCAAAAGTACCCACAAAGGAAGGCTTTGGGTACAAGAGAACTCCCCAGGGGAGCCTTTACGCAGCCTCACGTGCAACTGGACCCTCCGGTTTCGCTGTTCCTGAGCAAACCTAAACGTAGCCCTAGCCGTCATCGGAGACGATTGAAAAATCAGGCCCCAGGAAATGCATTGCGAGCCCTTTTCGTCCATCCAAAAGTGCCCCCAAAGGAAGGCTTTGGGTACAAGTGAACTACCCAGGGGAGCCTTTACGCAGCCCCACATGCAACTGGACCCTCCGGTTTCGCTGTTCCTGAGCAAACCTAAACGTAGCCCTAGCCGTCATCGGAGACGAGTGAAAAATCAGGCCCCAGGAAATGCGTTGCGAGCCACTTTGGACCATCCAAAAGTGTCACCAAAGGAAGGCTTTGGGTACAAGTGAACTCCCCAGGGGAGCCTTTACGCAGCCCCACATGCAACTGGACCCTCCGGGTTCGCTGTTTCCGAGCATCCCTAAACATAGCCCTAGCCGGCATCGAAGACGACTGAAAAATCAGGCCCCAGGAAATGCGTTACGAGCCCTTTTCGCCCATCCAAAAGTGCCCCCAAAGGAAGGCTTTGGGTACAAGTGAACTCCCCAGGGGAGCCTTTACGCAGCCCCACATGCAACTGGACACTCCGGGTTCGCTGTTCCTGAGCAAACCTAAACGTAGCCCTAGCCGTCATCGGAGACGAGTGAAAAATCAGGCCCCAGGAAATGCGTTGAGAGCCACTTTGGACCATCCAAAAGTGCCCCCAAAGGAAGGCTTTGGGTACAAGTGAACTCCCCAGGGGAGCCTTTACGCAGCCCCACATGCAACTGGACCCTTCGGGTTCGCTGTTTCCGAGCATCCCTAAACATAGCCCTAGCCAACATCGAAGACAACTGAAAAATCAGGCCCCAGGAAATGCGTTGCGAACCACTTTGGACCATCCAAAAGTGCCCCGAAACGAAGGCTTTGGGTACAAGTGAACTCCCCAGGGGAGCCTTTACGCAGCCCCACATGCAACTGGACCCTCCGGGTTCGCTGTTTCCGAGCATCCCTAAACGTAGCCCTAGCCGGCATCGAAGACGACTGAAAAATCAGGCCCCAGGAAATGCGTTACGAGCCCTTTTCGCCCATCCAAAAGTGCCCCCAAAGGAAGGCTTTGGGTACAAGTGAACTCCCCAGGGGAGCCTTTACGCAGTCCCACATGCAACTGGACCCTCCGGGTTCGCTGTTCCTGAGCAAACCTAAACGTAGCCCTAGCCGTCATCGGAGACGAGTGAAAAATCAGGCCCCAGGAAATGCGTTGAGAGCCACTTTGGACCATCCAAAAGTGCCCCCAAAGGAAGGCTTTGGGTACAAGTGAACTCCCCAGGGGAGCCTTTACGCAGCCCCACATGCAACTGGACCCTCCGGGTTCGCTGTTTCCGAGCATCCCTAAACGTAGCCCTAGCCGTCATCGGAGATGAGTGAAAAATCAGGCCCCAGGAAATGCGTTGCGAACCACTTTGGACCATCCAAAAGTGTCACCAAAGGAAGGCTTTGGGTACAAGTGAACTCCGCAGGGGAGACTTTACGCAGCCCCACATGCAACTGGACCCTCCGGGTTCGCTGTTTCCGAGCATCCCTAAACATAGCCCTAGCCGGCATCGGAGACGACTGAAAAATCAGGCCCCAGGAAATGCGTTGCGAGCCCTTTTCTCCCATCCAAAAGTGCCCCCAAAGGAAGACTTTGGGTACAAGTGAACTCCCCAGGGGAGCCTTTACGCAGCCCCACATGCAACTGGACCCTCGGGGTTCGCTGTTCCTGAGCAAACCTAAACGTAGCCCTTGCCGTCATCGGAGACGAGTGAAAAATCAGGCCCACGGAAATGCGTTGCGAGCCCCTTTGGACCATCCAAACGTGCACCCATAGGAAGGCTTTGGATACAAGTGAACTCCCCAGGGGAGCCTTTACGCAGCCCCACATGCAACTGCAACCTCCGGGTTCGCTGTTTCCGAACATTCCTAAACATAGCCCTAGCGGGCATCGAAGACGACTGAAAAATCTGGCCCCAGGAAATGCGTTGCAAGCCCCTTTGGACCATCCAAAAGTGCCCGCAAAGGAAGGCTTTGGGTACAATTGATCTACCCAGGAGAGCCTTTACGCAGCCCCACATGCAACTGCAACCTCCGGGTTCGCTGTTTCCGAGCATCCCTAAACATAGCCCTAGCCGGCATCGATGACGACTGAAAAATCAGGCCCCAGGAAATGCGTTACGAGCCTATTTCGCCCATCCAAAAGTGCCCCGAAAGGAAGGCTTTGGGTACAAGTGAACTCCCCAGGGGAGCCTTTGCGCAGCCCCACATACAACTGGACCCTCCGGGTTCGATTTTTCCGAGCAAACCTAAATAGAACCCTAGCCGGCATGGGAGAATCTGAAAAACCGGGCCCCAGAAAACACGTTGCAATCCCCTTTGGACCATCCAAAAGTGTCACCAAAGGAAGGCTTTGGGTACAAGTGAACTCCCCAGCGGAGCCTTTATGCAGCCCCACATGCAACTGGACCCTCCGGGTTCGCTGTTTCCGAGCATCCCTAAACATAGCCCTAGCCGGCAAAGAAGACGACTGAAAAATCAGGCCCCAGGAAATGCGTTGCGAGCCCTTTTCGCCCATCCAAAAGTACCCCCAAAGGAAGGCTTTGGGTACAAGAGAACTCCCCAGGGGAGCCTTTACGCAGCCCTACATGCAACTGGACCCTTCGGGTTCGATTTTTCCGAGCAACCGTAAATATATCTCTAGCCGGAATGGGAGAAGACTGAAAACCCGGGCCCCAGAAAACGCGTTGCAAGCCCCTTTGGACCACCCAAAAGTGTCACCAAAGGAAGGCTTTGGGTACAAGTGAACTCCCCAGCAGAGCCTTTATGCAGCCCCACATGCAACTGGACCCTCCGGGTTCGCTGTTTCCGAGCATCCCTAAACGTAGCCCTAGCCGGCATCGATGACGACTGAAAAATCAGGCCCCAGGAAATGCGTTACGAGCCCTTTTCGCCCATCCAAAAGTGCCCCCAAAGGAAGGCTTTGGGTACAAGTGAACTCCCCAGGGGAGCCTTTACGCAGCCCCACATGCAACTGGACTCTCCGGGTTCGCTGTTCCTGAGCAAACCTAAACGTAGCCCTAGAGGTCATCGGAGACGAGTGAAAAATCAGGCCCCGGGAAATGCGTTGAGAGCCACTTTGGACCATCCAAAAGTGCCCCCAAAGGAAGGCTTTGGGTACAAGTGAACTCCCCAGGGGAGCCTTTACGCAGCCCCACATGCAACTGGACCCTTCGGGTTCGCTGTTTCCGAGCAACCCTAAATATACCCCTAGCCGGCATGGGAGAAGACTGAAAAACCGGGCCCCAGAAAACGCGTTGCAAGCCCCTTTAGACCATCGAAAAGTGCCCCCAAAAAAAGGCTTTGGGTACATCTGAAGTTCCCAGGGGAGCGTTTACGCAGCCCCACATGCAACTGGACCCTCCGGGTTCGCTGTTTCCGAGCATCCCTAAACATAGCCCTAGCCGGCATCGAAGACAATCGAAAAATCAGTCCCCAGGAAACGCGATGCAAGCATCTTTGGACCATCCAAAAGTGTCACAAAAGGAAGGCTTTGGGTACAAGTGAACTCCCCAGGGGAGCCTTTACGCAGCCCCACATGCAACTGGACCCTCCGGGTTCGCTGTTTCCGACCATCCCTAAACATAGCCCTAGCCGGCATCGAAGACGACGGAAAAATCAGGCCCCAGGAAATGCGTTGCGAGCCCTTTTCGCCCATCCAAAAGTGCCCCCAAAGGAAGGCTTTGGGTACAAGTGAACTCCCCAGGGGAGCCTTTACGCAGCCCCACATGCAACTGGACCCTCCGGGTTCGCTGTTTCCGAGCATCCCTAAACGTAGCCCTAGCCGGCATCGGAGACGACTGAAAAATCAGGCCCCAGGAAATGCGTTACGAGCCCTTTTCTCCTATCCAAAAGTGCCCCCAAAGGAAGACTTTGGGTACAAGTGAACTCCCCAGGGGAGCCTTTACGCAGCCCCACATGCAACTGGACCCTTCGGGTTCGCTGTTTCCGAGCATCCCTAAACATAGCCCTAGCCAACATCGAAGACAACTGAAAAATCAGGCCCCAGGAAATGCGTTGCGAACCACTTTGGACCATCCAAAAGTGCCCCGAAACGAAGGCTTTGGGTACAAGTGAACTCCCCAGGGGAGCCTTTACGCAGCCCCACATGCAACTGGACCCTCCGGGTTCGCTGTTTCCGAGCATCCCTAAACATAGCCCTAGCCGGCATCGATGACGACTGAAAAATCAGGCCCCAGGAAATGCGTTACGAGCCCTTTTCACCCATCCAAAAGTGCCCCCAAAGGAAGGCTTTGGGTACAAGTGAACTTCCCAGGGGAGCCTTTACGCAGCCCCACATGCAACTGGACTCTCCGGGTTCGCTGTTCCTGAGCAAACCTAAACGTAGCCCTAGAGGTCATCGGAGACGAGTGAAAAATCAGGCCCCAGGAAATGCGTTGCGAGGCACTTTGGACCATACAAAAGTGCCCCGAAAGGAAGGCTTTGGGTACAAGTGAACTCCCCAGGGGAGCCTTTACGCAGCCCCACATACAACTGGACCCTCCGGGTTCGATTTTTCCGAGCAAACCTAAATAGAACCCTAGCCGGCATGGGAGAATCTGAAAAACCGGGCCCCAGAAAACACGTTGCAATCCCCTTTGGACCATCCAAAAGTGTCACCAAAGGAATACTTTGGGTACAAGTGAACTCCCCAGGGGAGCCTTTACGCAGCCCCACATGCAACTGGACCCTTCGGGTTCGCTGTTTCCGAGCAACCCTAAATATACCCCTAGCCGGCATGGGAGAAGACTGAAAAACCGGGCCCCAGAAAACGCGTTGCAAGCCCCTTTGGACCATCGAAAAGTGCCCCCAAAAAAAGGCTTTGGGTACATCTGAAGTTCCCAGGGGAGCGTTTACGCAGCCCCACATGCAACTGGACCCTCCGGGTTCGCTGTTTCCGAGCATCCCTAAACATAGCCCTAGCCGGCATCGAAGACCATCGAAAAATCAGTCCCCAGGAAACGCGATGCAAGCCCCTTTGGACCATCCAAAAGTGTCACAAAAGGAAGGCTTTGGGTACAAGTGAACTCCCCAGGGGAGCCTTTACGCAGCCCCACATGCAACTGGACCCTCCGGGTTTGCTGTTTCCAAGCAACCCTAAATATATCCCTAGCCGGCATGGGAGAAGACTGAAAAACCGAGCCCCAGAAAACGCGTTGCAAGCCCCTTTGGACCATCCAAAAGTGTCACCAAAGGAAGGCTTTGGGTACAAGTGAACTCCCCAGGGGAGCCTTTACGCAGCCCCACATGCAACTGGACCCTTCGGGTTCGCTGTTTCCGAGCATCCCTAAACATAGCCCTAGCCAACATCGAAGACAACTGAAAAATCAGTCCCCAGGAAATGCGTTCCGCGGCCTTTTCTCCAATCCAAATGTGCCCCCAAAGGAATACTTTGGGTACAAGTGAACTCCCCAGGGGAGCCTTTACGCAGCCCCACATGCAACTGGACCCTCCGGGTTCGCTGTTTCCGAGCATCCCTAAACATAGCCCTAGCCGGCATCGAAGACGACTGAAAAATCAGGCCCCAGGAAATGCGTTGCGAGCCCTTTTCGCCCATCCAAAAGTGCCCCCAAAGGAAGGCTTTGGGTACAAGTGAACTCCCCAGGGGAGCCTTTACGCAGCCCCACATGCAACTGGACCCTCCGGGTTCGCTGTTTCCGAGCATCCCTAAACGTAGCCCTAGCCGGCATCGGAGACGACTGAAAAATCAGGCCCCAGGAAATGCGTTACGAGCCCTTTTCTCCCATCCAAAAGTGCCCCCATAGGAAGACTTTGGGTACAAGTGAACTCCCCAGGGGAGCCTTTACGCAGCCCCACATGCAACTGGACCCTCCGGGTTCGCTGTTCCTGAGCAAACCTAAACGTAGCCCTTGCCCTCATCGGAGACGAGTGAAAAATCAGGCCCACGGAAATGCGTTGCGAGCCCCTTTGGACCATCCAAAAGTGCCCCCAAAGGAAGGCTTTGGATACAAGTGAACTCCCCAGGGGAGCCTTTACGCAGCCCCACATGCAACTGGACACTCCGGGTTCGCTGTTTCCGAGCATCCCTAAACATAGCCCTAGCCGGCATCGGAGACGACTGAAAAATCAGGCCCCAGGAAATGCGTTACGAGCCCTTTTCGCCCATCCAAAAGTGCCCCCAAAGGAAGGCTTTGGGTACAAGTGAACTCCCCAGGGGAGCCTTTACGCAGCCCCACATGCAACTGGACTCTCCGGGTTCGCTGTTCCTGAGCAAACCTAAACCTAGCCCTAGAGGTCATCGGAGACGAGTGAAAAATCAGGCCCCAGGAAATGCGTTGCGAGGCACTTTGGACCATCCAAAAGTGCCCCGAAAGGAAGGCTTTGGGTACAAGTGAACTCCCCAGGGGAGCCTTTACGCAGCCCCACATACAACTGGACCCTCCGGGTTCGATTTTTCCGAGCAAACCTAAATAGAACCCTAGCCGGCATGGGAGAATCTGAAAAACCGGGCCCCAGAAAACGCGTTGCAAGCCCCTTTGGACCATCGAAAAGTGCCCCCAAAAAAAGGCTTTGGGTACATCTGAAGTTCCCAGGGGAGCGTTTACGCAGCCCCACATGCAACTGGACCCTCCGGGTTCGCTGTTTCCGAGCATCCCTAAACATAGCCCTAGCCGGCATCGAAGACCATCGAAAAATCAGTCCCCAGGAAACGAGATGCAAGCCCCTTTGGACCATCCAAAAGTGTCACCAAAGGAAGGCTTTGGGTACAAGTGAACTCCCCAGGGGAGCCTTTACGCAGCCCCACATGCAACTGGACCCTCCGGGTTCGCTGTTTCCGAGCATCCCTAAACATAGCCCTAGCCGGCATCGAAGACGACGGAAAAATCAGGCCCCAGGAAATGCGTTGAGAGCCCTTTTGGAGCATCCAAAAGTGCCCCCAAAGGAAGGCTTTGGGTACAAGTGAACTCCCCAGGGGAGCCTTTACGCAGCCCCACATGCAACTGGACCCTCCGGGTTTGCTGTTTCCAAGCAACCCTAAATATATCCCTAGCCGGCATGGGAGAAGACTGAAAAACCGAGCCCCAGAAAACGCGTTGCAAGCCCCTTTGGACCATCCAAAAGTGTCACCAAAGGAAGGCTTTGGGTACAAGTGAACTCCCCAGGGGAGCCTTTACGCAGCCCCACATGCAACTGGACCCTCCGGGTTCGCTGTTTCCGAGCATCCCTAAACATAGCCCTAGCCAACATCGAAGACAACTGAAAAATCAGTCCCCCGGAAATGCGTTCCGAGGCCTTTTCTCCCATCCAAATGTGCGCCCAAAGGAATACTTTGGGTACAAGTGAACTCCCCAGGGGAGCCTTTACGCAGCCCCACATGCAACTGGACCCTTCGGGTTCGCTGTTTCCGAGCAACCCTAAATATACCCCTAGCCGGCATGGGAGAAGACTGAAAAACCGGGCCCCAGAAAACGCGTTGCAAGCCCCTTTGGACCATCGAAAAGTGCCCCCAAAAAAAGGCTTTGGGTACATCTGAAGTTCCCAGGGGAGCGTTTACGCAGCCCCACATGCAACTGGACCCTCCGGGTTCGCTGTTTCCGAGCATCCCTAAACATAGCCCTAGCCGGCATCGAAGACGACGGAAAAATCAGGCCCCAGGAAATGCGTTGAGAGCCCTTTTCGCCCATCCAAAAGTACCCCCAAAGGAAGGCTTTGGGTACAAGAGAACTCCCCAGGGGAGCCTTTACGCAGCCTCACGTGCAACTGGACCCTCCGGTTTCGCTGTTCCTGAGCAAACCTAAACGTAGCCCTATCCGGCATCGAAGACGACGGAAAAATCAGGCCCCAGGAAATGCGTTCAGAGCCACTTTGGACCATCCAAAAGTGCCCCCATTTAGTGGGTTTACGTGGCAAGGTTTGGTAGCAGGGGGCCATAGGGGTGGTTTCTGTGAGAAAGATCTAGAAGCCGCCCCATGTTTGGGAAGGGCCCCGTTGTTTTCCAGATCTGAGCCAATAAGCGATGTTGTTTTGCGCCTCTGTGAGAGCATATTTAAGACAGGGAAAAAAACGCTGCGCCACACAGCAGCCGGGAGAGTCAAGGGAGTGAGAAACAGCCTTGCAGGTGCCAAGGTCAGTGTAGAAGGAGGGGGAGAGGTGCTCCAGGCGCCGGAGCAGAAGTCCCCTGCGGCCTGTGGTGAGGACCATGGTGAAGCAGGATGTCCCCCTGCAGCCCATGGAGTACCACGGTGGAGCAGGGTTTCACGCTGCAGCCCGTGGAGGAGACCACGGTGGAGCAGGTGGCCCTGCACCGACGGAGGCTGCCGCCTGTGGAAGACCCCTGCCGGAGCAGATTCCGGGCCGGACCTGTAGCCCGTGGAGAGGAGACCACGCAGGAGCAGGTGATCTGGCAGGAGCTGCTGCCCGTAGGGGAGCCAGGTTGGAGCAGTTTGCTCCTGAGGGATGGACCCCGTGGTACGGACCCATATCTGGAGCAGTTCTGGAAGAGCTGCTGCCTGTGGGAAGCCCACGCCGGATCAGTTCGTCAAGGACTGCATCCCGTGGGTGGGACCCCACAGCACAGGGGACGAGAGTGACCGAGAAGGAGCGGCAGAGAAGAAGTGCTGTAGACTGACCATAACCCCCATTCCCCCGTTCCCCTGCGCTGCTCGGGGGGGGAGGAGGTGGAAGAGGGTGGATGGGGGGGAGGCGCTTTTGGTTTCTTTCCTTTGTTTCTCACTTCTCTAGCTTGTTAGTAATGAGCAATAAATCTTACTATCTGTCTTCTTATGCTGAGTCTGGTTTGCCCGTTACACTAATTATTGCGTGATTTTCTCGTCCTTATCTCAATCCTTGAGCCCCTTTCACATATTTTCTCCCCATTCCTCTTTGAGGAGGGGGAGTGAGAGAGCGGCTGTGGTGGAGCTCGGCTGCCCACTCGAGCGGAACCACGACACCCCAATGGAAGGCTTTGGGTACAAGTGAACTCCCCAGGGGAGCCTTTACGCAGCCCCACATGCAACTGGACCCTCCGGGTTTGCTGTTTCCAAGCAACCCTAAATATATCCCTAGCCGGCATGGGAGAAGACTGAAAAACCGAGCCCCAGAAAACGCGTTGCAAGCCCCTTTGGACCATCCAAAAGTGTCACAAAAAGAAGGCTTTGGGTACAAGTGAACTCCCCAGGGGAGCCTTTACGCAGCCCCACATGCAACTGGACCCTTCGGGTTCGCTGTTTCCGAGCATCCCTAAACATAGACCTAGCCAACAAAGAAGACAACTGAAAAATCAGTCCCCCGGAAATGCGTTCCGAGGCCTTTTCTCCCATCCAAAAGTGCCCCCAAAGGAAGGCTTTGGGTACAAGTGAACTCCCCAGGGGAGCCTTTACGCAGCCCCACATGCAACTGGACACTCCGGGTTCGCTGTTTCCGAGCATCCCTAAACATAGTCCTAGCCGGCATCGATGACGACTGAAAAATCAGGCCCACGGAAATGTGTTGCGAGCCCCTTTGGACCATCCAAAAGTGCCCCCAAAGGAAGGCTTTGGGTACAAGTGAACTCCCCAGGGGAGCCTTTACGCAGCCCCACATGCAACTGGACCCTCCGGGTTCGATTTTTCCGAGCAAACCTAAATAGAACCCTAGCCGGCATGGTAGAATATGAAAAACCGGGCCCCAGAAAACACGTTGCAATCCCCTTTGGACCATCCAAAAGTGTCACCAAAGGAAGGCTTTGGGTACAAGTGAACTCCCCAGGGGAGCCTTTACACAGCCCCACATGCAACTGGACACTCCGGGTTCGCTGTTTCCGAGCATCCCTAAACGTAGCCCTAGCCGGCATCGGAGACGACTGAAAAATCAGGCCCCAGGAAATGCGTTACGAGCCCTTTTCGCCCATCCAAAAGTGCCCCCAAAGGAAGGCTTTGGGTACAAGTGAACTCCCCAGGGGAGCCTTTACGAAGCCCCACATGCAACTGGACCCTCCGGGTTCGCTGTTCCTGAGCAAACCTAAACCTAGCCCTTGCCGTCATCGGAGACGGGTGAAAAATCAGGCCCACGGAAATGCGTTGCTAGCCCCTTTGGCACATCCAAAAGTGCCCCCAAAGGCAGGCTTTGGGTAAAAGTGAACTCCCCAGGGGAGCCTTTACGCAGCCCCACATGCAACTGCAACCTCCGGGTTCGCTGTTTCCGAACATCCCTAAACATAGCCCTAGCGGGCATCGAAGACGACTGAAAAATCAGGCCCCAGGAAATGCGTTGCGAGCCCTTTTCGCCCATCCAAAAGTGCCCCCAAAGGAAGGCTTTGGGTACAAGTGAACTCCCCAGGGGAGACTTTACGCAGCTCCACATTCACCTTGACACTCCGTGTACGCTCTTTCACATTAAGGTTAAATATATCCCTAGCCGGAATGGGAGCAGACTGAAAAACCGGGCCCAGAAAACGCATTGCAAGCCCCTTTCGCCAATCCAAAAGTGCCCCCAAAAGAAGGCTTTGGGTAAAAGTGAACTCCCCAGGGGAGCCTTTACGCAGCCCCACATGCAACTGGACCCTCCAGGTTCGCTGTTTCCGAGGAACCCTAAATATACCCCTAGCCGGCATGGGAGAAGACTGAAAAACCGGGCCCCAGAAAACGCGTTGCAAGCCCCTTTGGACCATCCAAAAGTGCCCCCAAAAAAAGGCTTTGGGTACATCTGAAGTTCCCAGGGGAGCGTTTACGCAGCCCCACATGCAACTGGACCCTCCGGGTTCGCTGTTTCCGAGCATCCCTAAACATAGCCCTAGCCGGCATCGAAGACCATCGAAAAATCAGTCCCCAGGAAACGCGATGCAAGCCCCTTTGGACCATCCAAAAGTGTCACAAAAGGAAGGCTTTGGGTACAAGTGAACTCCCCAGGGGAGCCTTTACGCAGCCCCACATGCAACTGGACCCTCCGGGTTCGCTGTTTCCGAGCAACCCTAAATATACCCCTAGCCGGCATGGGAGAAGACGGAAAAATCAGGCCCCAGGAAATGCGTTGCGAGCCCTTTTCGCCCATCCAAAAGTGCCCCCAAAGGAAGGCTTTGGGTACAAGTGAACTCCCCAGGGGAGCCTTTACGCAGCCCCACATGCAACTGGACTCTCCGGGTTCGCTGTTCCTGAGCAAACCTAAACGTAGCCCTAGCCGTCATCGGAGACGAGTGAAAAATCAGGCCCCAGGAAATGCGTTGCGAGCCCCTTTGGACCATCCAAAAGTGTCACCAAAGGCAGGCTTTGGGTACAAGTGAACTCCCCAGGGGAGCCTTTACGCAGCCCCACATGCAACTGGACCCTCCGGGTTAGCTGTTTCCGAGCATCCCTAAACATAGCCCTATCCGGCATCGAAGACGACGGAAAAATCAGGCCCCAGGAAATGCGTTCAGAGCCACTTTGGACCATCCAAAAGTGCCCCCATGTAGTGGGTTTACGTGGCAAGGTTTGGTAGCAGGGGGCCATAGGGGTGGTTTCTGTGAGAAAGATCTAGAAGCCGCCCCATGTTTGGGAAGGGCCCCGTTGTTTTCCAGATCTGAGCCAATAAGCGATGTTGTTTTGCGCCTCTGTGAGAGCATATTTAAGACAGGGAAAAAAACGCTGCGCCACACAGCAGCCGGGAGAGTCAAGGGAGTGAGAAACAGCCTTGCAGGTGCCAAGGTCAGTGTAGAAGGAGGGGGAGAGGTGCTCCAGGCGCCGGAGCAGAAGTCCCCTGCGGCCTGTGGTGAGGACCATGGTGAAGCAGGATGTCCCCCTGCAGCCCATGGAGTACCACGGTGGAGCAGGGTTTCACGCTGCAGCCCGTGGAGGAGACCACGGTGGAGCAGGTGGCCCTGCACCGACGGAGGCTGCCGCCTGTGGAAGACCCCTGCCGGAGCAGATTCCGGGCCGGACCTGTAGCCCGTGGAGAGGAGACCACGCAGGAGCAGGTGATCTGGCAGGAGCTGCTGCCCGTAGGGGAGCCAGGTTGGAGCAGTTTGCTCCTGAGGGATGGACCCCGTGGTACGGACCCATATCTGGAGCAGTTCTGGAAGAGCTGCTGCCTGTGGGAAGCCCACGCCGGATCAGTTCGTCAAGGACTGCATCCCGTGGGTGGGACCCCACAGCACAGGGGACGAGAGTGACCGAGAAGGAGCGGCAGAGAAGAAGTGCTGTAGACTGACCATAACCCCCATTCCCCCGTTCCCCTGCGCCGCTCGGGGGGGGAGGAGGTGGAAGAGGGTGGATGGGGGGGAGGCGCTTTTGGTTTCTTTCCTTTGTTTCTCACTTCTCTAGCTTGTTAGTAATGAGCAATAAATCTTACTATCTGTCTTCTTATGCTGAGTCTGGTTTGCCCGTTACACTAATTATTGCGTGATTTTCTCGTCCTTATCTCAATCCTTGAGCCCCTTTCACATATTTTCTCCCCATTCCTCTTTGAGGAGGGGGAGTGAGAGAGCGGCTGTGGTGGAGCTCGGCTGCCCACTCGAGCGGAACCACGACACCCCAATGGAAGGCTTTGGGTACAAGTGAACTCCCCAGGGGAGCCTTTACGCAGCCCCACATGCAACTGGACCCTCCGGGTTTGCTGTTTCCAAGCAACCCTAAATATATCCCTAGCCGGCATGGGAGAAGACTGAAAAACCGAGCCCCAGAAAACGCGTTGCAAGCCCCTTTGGACCATCCAAAAGTGTCACAAAAAGAAGGCTTTGGGTACAAGTGAACTCCCCAGGGGAGCCTTTACGCAGCCCCACATGCAACTGGACCCTTCGGGTTCGCTGTTTCCGAGCATCCCTAAACATAGCCCTAGCCAACAAAGAAGACAACTGAAAAATCAGTCCCCCGGAAATGCGTTCCGAGGCCTTTTCTCCCATCCAAATGTGCCCCCAAAGGAATACTTTGGGTACAAGTGAACTCCCCAGGGGAGCCTTTACGCAGCCCCACATGCAACTGGACCCTTCGGGTTCGCTGTTTCCGAGCAACCCTAAATATACCCCTAGCCGGCATGGGAGAAGACTGAAAAACCGGGCCCCAGAAAAAGCGTTGCAAGCCCCTTTGGACCATCGAAAAGTGCCCCCAAAAAAAGGCTTTGGGTACATCTGAAGTTCCCAGGGGAGCGTTTACGCAGCCCCACATGCAACTGGACCCTCCGGGTTCGCTGTTCCTGAGCAAACCTAAACGTAGCCCTAGCCGTCATCGGAGACGAGTGAAAAATCAGGCCCCAGGAAATGCGTTGAGAGCCCCTTTGGACCATCCAAAAGTGTCACCAAAGGAAGGCTTTGGGTACAAGTGAACTCCCCAGGGGAGCCTTTACGCAGCCCCACATGCAACTGGACCCTTCGGGTTCGCTGTTTCCGAGCATCCCTAAACATAGCCCTAGCCAACATCGAAGACAACTGAAAAATCAGTCCCCAGGAAATGCGTTCCGAGGCCTTTTCTCCAATCCAAATGTGCCCCCAAAGGAATACTTTGGGTACAAGTGAACTCCCCAGGGGAGCCTTTACGCAGCCCCACATACAACTGGACCCTCCGGGTTCGATTTTTCCGAGCAAACCTAAATAGAACCCTAGCCGGCATGGGAGAATCTGAAAAACCAGGCCCCAGAAAACACGTTGCAATCCCCTTTGGACCATCCAAAAGTGTCACCAAAGGAAGGCTTTGGGTACAAGTGAACTCCGCAGGGGAGACTTTACGCAGCCCCACATGCAACTGGACCCTCCGGGTTCGCTGTTTCCGAGCATCCCTAAACATAGCCCTAGCCGACATCGGAGACGACTGAAAAATCAGGCCCCAGGAAATGCGTTACGAGCCCTTTTCGCCCATCCAAAAGTGCCCCCAAAGGAAGACTTTGGGTACAAGTGAACTCCCCAGGGGAGCCTTTACGTAGCCCCACATGCAACTGGACCCTCGGGGTTCGCTGTTCCTGAGCAAACCTAAACGTAGCCCTTGCCGTCATCGGAGACGAGTGAAAAATCAGGCCCACGGAAATGCGTTGCGAGCCCCTTTGGACCATCCAAACGTGCCCCCATAGGAAGTCTTTGGATACAAGTGAACTCCCCAGGGGAGCCTTTACGCAGCCCCACATGCAACTGCAACCTCCGGGTTCGCTGTTTCCGAACATCCCTAAACATAGCCCTAGCGGGCATCGAAGACGACTGAAAAATCAGGCCCCAGGAAATGCGTTGCAATCCCCTTTGGACCATCCAAAAGTGCCCGCAAAGGAAGGCTTTGGGTACAAGTGATCTACCCAGGAGAGCCTTTACGCAGCCCCACATGCAACTGGACCCTCCGGGTTCGCTGTTTCCGAGCATCCCTAAACATAGCCCTAGCCGGCATCGATGACGACTGAAAAATCAGGCCCCAGGAAATGCGCTGCGAGCCCTTTTCGCCCATCCAAAAGTGCCCCCAAAGGAAGGCTTTGGGTACAAGTGATCTCCCCAGGGGAGCCTTTACGCAGCCCCACATGCAACTGGACTCTCCGGGTTCGCTGTTCCTGAGCAAACCTAAACGTAGCCCTAGACGTCATCGGAGACGAGTGAAAAATCAGGCCCCAGGAAATGCGTTACGAGCCACTTTGGACCATCCAAAAGTGCCCCGAAAGGAAGGCTTTGGGTACAAGTGAACTCCCCAGGGGAGCCTTTACGCAGCCCCACATACAACTGGACCCTCCGGGTTCGATTTTTCCGAGCAAACCTAAATAGAACCCTAGCCGGCATGGGAGAATCTGAAAAACCGGGCCCCAGAAAACACGTTGCAATCCCCTTTGGACCATCCAAAAGTGTCACCAAAGGAAGGCTTTGGGTACAAGTGAACTCCCCAGCGGAGCCTTTATGCAGCCCCACATGCAACTGGACCCTCCGGGTTCGCTGTTTCCGAGCATCCCTAAACGTAGCCCTAGCCGGCAAAGAAGACGACTGAAAAATCAGGCCCCAGGAAATGCGTTGCGAGCCCTTTTCGCCCATCCAAAAGTACCCCCAAAGGAAGGCTTTGGGTACAAGAGAACTCCCCAGGGGAGCCTTTACGCAGCCCCACATGCAACTGGACCCTTCGGGTTCGATTTTTCCGAGCAACCGTAAATATATCTCTAGCCGGAATGGGAGAAGACTGAAAACCTGGGCCCCAGAAAACGCGTTGCAAGCCCCTTTGGACCACCCAAAAGTGTCACCAAAGGAAGGCTTTGGGTACAAGTGAACTCCCCAGGGGAGCCTTTACGCAGCCCCACATGCAACTGGACCCTCCGGGTTCGCTGTTTCCGAGCATCCCTAAACATAGCCCTAGCCGGCATCGATGACGACTGAAAAATCAGGCCCCAGGAAATGCGTTATGAGCCCTTTTCGCCCATCCAAAAGTGCCCCCAAAGGAAGGCTTTGGGTACAAGTGAACTCCCCAGGGGAGCCTTTACGCAGCCCCACATGCAACTGGACCCTTCGGGTTCGCTGTTTCCGAGCAACCCTAAATATACCCCTAGCCGGCATGGGAGAAGACTGAAAAACCGGGCCCCAGAAAACGCGTTGCAAGCCCCTTTGGACCATCGAAAAGTGCCCCCAAAAAAAGGCTTTGGGTGCATCTGAAGTTCCCAGGGGAGCGTTTACGCAGCCCCACATGCAACTGGACCCTCCGGGTTCCCTGTTTCCGAGCATCCCTAAACATAACCCTAGCCGGCATCGAAGACAATCGAAAAATCAGTCCCCAGGAAACGCGATGCAAGCCCCTTTGGACCATCCAAAAGTGTCACAAAAGGAAGGCTTTGGGTACAAGTGAACTCCCCAGGGGAGCCTTTACGCAGCCCCACATGCAACTGGACCCTCCGGGTTCGCTGTTTCCGACCATCCCTAAACAAAGCCCTAGCTGGCATCGAAGACGACGGAAAAATCATGCCCCAGGAAATGCGTTGCGAGCCCTTTTCGCCCATCCAAAAGTGCCCCCAAAGGAAGGCTTTGGGTACAAGTGAACTCCCCAGGGGAGCCTTTACGCAGCCCCACATGCAACTGGACCCTCCGGGTTCGCTGTTTCCGAGCATCCCTAAACGTAGCCCTAGCCGGCATCGGAGACGACTGAAAAATCAGGCCCCAGGAAATGCGTTACGAGCCCTTTTCTCCCATCCAAAAGTGCCCCCAAAGGAAGGCTTTGGATACAAGTGAACTCCCCAGGGGAGCCTTTACGCAGCCCCACATGCAACTGCAACCTCCGGGTTCGCTGTTCCTGAGCAAACCTAAACGTAGCCCTTGCCCTCATCGGAGACGAGTGAAAAATCAGGCCCACGGAAATGCGTTGCGAGCCCCTTTGGACCATCCAAACGTGCCCCCAAAGGAAGGCTTTGGATACAAGTGAACTCCCCAGGGGAGCCTTTACGCAGCCCCACATGCAACTGGACCCTCCGGGTTCGCTGTTTCCGAGCATCCCTAAACATAGCCCTAGCCGGCATCGATGACGACTGAAAAATCAGGCCCCAGGAAATGCGTTACGAGCCCTTTTCGCCCATCCAAAAGTGCCCCCAAAAGAAGGCTTTGGGTACAAGTGAACTCCCCAGGGGAGCCTTTACGCAGCCCCACATGCAACTGGACTCTCCGGGTTCGCTGTTCCTGAGCAAACCTAAACGTAGCCCTAGACGTCATCGGAGACGAGTGAAAAATCAGGCCCCAGGAAATGCGTTGAGAGCCACTTTGGACCATCCAAAAGTGCCCCGAAAGGAAGGCTTTGGGTACAAGTGAACTCCCCAGGGGAGCCTTTACGCAGCCCCACATACAACTGGACCCTCCGGGTTCGATTTTTCCGAGCAAACCTAAATAGAACCCTAGCCGGCATGGGAGAATCTGAAAAACCGGGCCCCAGAAAACACGTTGCAATCCCCTTTGGACCATCCAAAAGTGTCACCAAAGGAAGGCTTTGGGTACAAGTGAACTCCCCAGCGGAGCCTTTATGCAGCCCCACATGCAACTGGACCCTCCGGGTTCGCTGTTTCCGAGCATCCCTAAACGTAGCCCTAGCCGGCATCGATGACGACTGAAAAATCAGGCCCCAGGAAATGCGTTACGAGCCCTTTTCGCCCATCCAAAAGTGCCCCCAAAGGAAGGCTTTGGGTACAAGTGAACTCCCCAGGGGAGCCTTTACGCAGCCCCACATGCAACTGGACTCTCCGGGTTCGCTGTTCCTGAGCAAACCTAAACGTAGCCCTAGACGTCATCGGAGACGAGTGAAAAATCAGGCCCCAGGAAATGCGTTGAGAGCCACTTTGGACCATCCAAAAGTGCCCCCAAAGGAAGGCTTTGGGTACAAGTGAACTCCCCAGGGGAGCCTTTACGCAGCCCCACATGCAACTGGACCCTTCGGGTTCGCTGTTTCCGAGCAACCCTAAATATACCCCTAGCCGGCATGGGAGAAGACTGAAAAACCGGGCCCCAGAAAACGCGTTGCAAGCCCCTTTGGACCATCCAAAAGTGCCCCCAAAAAAAGGCTTTGGGTACATCTGAAGTTCCCAGGGGAGCGTTTACGCAGCCCCACATGCAACTGGACCCTCCGGGTTCGCTGTTTCCGAGCATCCCTAAACATAGCCCTAGCCGGCATCGAAGACGACGGAAAAATCAGGCCCCAGGAAATGCGTTGAGAGCCCTTTTCGCCCATCCAAAAGTACCCCCAAAGGAAGGCTTTGGGTACAAGAGAACTCCCCAGGGGAGCCTTTACGCAGCCTCACGTGCAACTGGACCCTCCGGTTTCGCTGTTCCTGAGCAAACCTAAACGTAGCCCTATCCGGCATCGAAGACGACGGAAAAATCAGGCCCCAGGAAATGCGTTCAGAGCCACTTTGGACCACCCAAAAGTGCCCCCATGTAGTGGGTTTACGTGGCAAGGTTTGGTAGCAGGGGGCCATAGGGGTGGTTTCTGTGAGAAAGATCTAGAAGCCGCCCCATGTTTGGGAAGGGCCCCGTTGTTTTCCAGATCTGAGCCAATAAGCGATGTTGTTTTGCGCCTCTGTGAGAGCATATTTAAGACAGGGAAAAAAACGCTGCGCCACACAGCAGCCGGGAGAGTCAAGGGAGTGAGAAACAGCCTTGCAGGTGCCAAGGTCAGTGTAGAAGGAGGGGGAGAGGTGCTCCAGGCGCCGGAGCAGAAGTCCCCTGCGGCCTGTGGTGAGGACCATGGTGAAGCAGGATGTCCCCCTGCAGCCCATGGAGTACCACGGTGGAGCAGGGTTTCACGCTGCAGCCCGTGGAGGAGACCACGGTGGAGCAGGTGGCCCTGCACCGACGGAGGCTGCCGCCTGTGGAAGACCCCTGCCGGAGCAGATTCCGGGCCGGACCTGTAGCCCGTGGAGAGGAGACCACGCAGGAGCAGGTGATCTGGCAGGAGCTGCTGCCCGTAGGGGAGCCAGGTTGGAGCAGTTTGCTCCTGAGGGATGGACCCCGTGGTACGGACCCATATCTGGAGCAGTTCTGGAAGAGCTGCTGCCTGTGGGAAGCCCACGCCGGATCAGTTCGTCAAGGACTGCATCCCGTGGGTGGGACCCCACAGCACAGGGGACGAGAGTGACCGAGAAGGAGCGGCAGAGAAGAAGTGCTGTAGACTGACCATAACCCCCATTCCCCCGTTCCCCTGCGCCGCTCGGGGGGGGAGGAGGTGGAAGAGGGTGGATGGGGGGGAGGCGCTTTTGGTTTCTTTCCTTTGTTTCTCACTTCTCTAGCTTGTTAGTAATGAGCAATAAATCTTACTATCTGTCTTCTTATGCTGAGTCTGGTTTGCCCGTTACACTAATTATTGCGTGATTTTCTCGTCCTTATCTCAATCCTTGAGCCCCTTTCACATATTTTCTCCCCATTCCTCTTTGAGGAGGGGGAGTGAGAGAGCGGCTGTGGTGGAGCTCGGCTGCCCACTCGAGCGGAACCACGACACCCCAATGGAAGGCTTTGGGTACAAGTGAACTCCCCAGGGGAGCCTTTACGCAGCCCCACATGCAACTGGACCCTCCGGGTTTGCTGTTTCCAAGCAACCCTAAATATATCCCTAGCCGGCATGGGAGAAGACTGAAAAACCGAGCCCCAGAAAACGCGTTGCAAGCCCCTTTGGACCATCCAAAAGTGTCACAAAAAGAAGGCTTTGGGTACAAGTGAACTCCCCAGGGGAGCCTTTACGCAGCCCCACATGCAACTGGACCCTTCGGGTTCGCTGTTTCCGAGCATCCCTAAACATAGCCCTAGCCAACAAAGAAGACAACTGAAAAATCAGTCCCCCGGAAATGCGTTCCGAGGCCTTTTCTCCCATCCAAAAGTGCCCCCAAAGGAAGGCTTTGGGTACAAGTGAACTCCCCAGGGGAGCCTTTACGCAGCCCCACATGCAACTGGACACTCCGGGTTCGCTGTTTCCGAGCATCCCTAAACATAGTCCTAGCCGGCATCGATGACGACTGAAAAATCAAGCCCACGGAAATGTGTTGGAAGCCCCTTTGGACCATCCAAAAGTGCCCCCAAAGGAAGGCTTTGGGTACAAGTGAACTCCCCAGGGGAGCCTTTACGCAGCCCCACATGCAACTGGACCCTCCGGGTTCGATTTTTCCGAGCAAACCTAAATAGAACCCTAGCCGGCATGGTAGAATATGAAAAACCGGGCCCCAGAAAACACGTTGCAATCCCCTTTGGACCATCCAAAAGTGTCACCAAAGGAAGGCTTTGGGTACAAGTGAACTCCCCAGGGGAGCCTTTACACAGCCCCACATGCAACTGGACACTCCGGGTTCGCTGTTTCCGAGCATCCCTAAACGTAGCCCTAGCCGGCATCGGAGACGACTGAAAAATCAGGCCCCAGGAAATGCGTTACGAGCCCTTTTCGCCCATCCAAAAGTGCCCCCAAAGGAAGGCTTTGGGTACATCTGAAGTTCCCAGGGGAGCCTTTACGCAGCCCCACATGCAACTGGACCCTCCGGGTTCGCTGTTCCTGAGCAAACCTAAACCTAGCCCTTGCCGTCATCGGAGACGGGTGAAAAATCAGGCCCACGGAAATGCGTTGCTAGCCCCTTTGGACCATCCAAAAGTGCCCCCAAAGGCAGGCTTTGGGTAAAAGTGAACTCCCCAGGGGAGCCTTTACGCAGCCCCACATGCAACTGCAACCTCCGGGTTCGCTGTTTCCGAACATCCCTAAACATAGCCCTAGCGGGCATCGAAGACGACTGAAAAATCAGGCCCCAGGAAATGCGTTGCGAGCCCTTTTCGCCCATCCAAAAGTGCCCCCAAAGGAAGGCTTTGGGTACAAGTGAACTCCCCAGGGGAGACTTTACGCAGCTCCACATGCACCTTGACACTCCGTGTACGCTCTTTCACATTAAGGTTAAATATATCCCTAGCCGGAATGGGAGCAGACTGAAAAACCGGGCCCAGAAAACGCATTGCAAGCCCCTTTCGCCAATCCAAAAGTGCCCCCAAAAGAAGGCTTTGGGTAAAAGCGAACTCCCCAGGGGAGCCTTTACGCAGCCCCACATGCAACTGGACCCTCCAGGTTCGCTGTTTCCGAGGAACCCTAAATATACCCCTAGCCGGCATGGGAGAAGACTGAAAAACCGGGCCCCAGAAAACGCGTTGCAAGCCCCTTTGGACCATCCAAAAGTGCCCCCAAAAAAAGGCTTTGGGTACATCTGAAGTTCCCAGGGGAGCGTTTACGCAGCCCCACATGCAACTGGACCCTCCGGGTTCGCTGTTTCCGAGCATCCCTAAACATAGCCCTAGCCGGCATCGAAGACCATCGAAAAATCAGTCCCCAGGAAACGCGATGCAAGCCCCTTTGGACCATGCAAAAGTGTCACAAAAGGAAGGCTTTGGGTACAAGTGAACTCCCCAGGGGAGCCTTTACGCAGCCCCACATGCAACTGGACCCTCCGGGTTCGCTGTTTCCGAGCAACCCTAAATATACCCCTAGCCGGCATGGGAGAAGACTGAAAAACCGGGCCCCAGAAAACGCGTTGCAAGCCCCTTTGGACCATCGAAAAGTGCCCCCAAAAAAAGGCTTTGGGTACATCTGAAGTTCCCAGGGGAGCGTTTACGCAGCCCCACATGCAACTGGACCCTCCGGGTTCGCTGTTTCCGAGCATCCCTAAACATAGCCCTAGCCGGCATCGAAGACAATCGAAAAATCAGTCCCCAGGAAACGCGATGCAAGCCTCTTTGGACCATCCAAAAGTGTCACAAAAGGAAGGCTTTGGGTACAAGTGAACTCCCCAGGGGAGCCTTTACGCAGCCCCACATGCAACTGGACCCTCCGGGTTCGCTGTTTCCGACCATCCCTAAACAAAGCCCTAGCCGGCATCGAAGACGACGGAAAAATCAGGCCCCAGGAAATGCGTTGCGAGCCCTTTTCGCCCATCCAAAAGTGCCCCCAAAGGAAGGCTTTGGGTACAAGTGAACTCCCCAGGGGAGCCTTTACGCAGCCCCACATGCAACTGGACCCTCCGGGTTCGCTGTTTCCGAGCATCCCTAAACGTAGCCCTAGCCGGCATCGGAGACGACTGAAAAATCAGGCCCCAGGAAATGCGTTACGAGCCCTTTTCTCCCATCCAAAAGTGCCCCCAAAGGAAGGCTTTGGGTACAAGTGAACTCCCCAGGGGAGCCTTTACGCAGCCCCACATGCAACTGCAACCTCCGGGTTCGCTGTTCCTGAGCAAACCTAAACGTAGCCCTTGCCCTCATCGGAGACGAGTGAAAAATCAGGCCCACGGAAATGCGTTGCGAGCCCCTTTGGACCATCCAAACGTGCCCCCAAAGGAAGGCTTTGGATACAAGTGAACTCCCCAGGGGAACCTTTACGCAGCCCCACATGCAACTGGACCCTCCGGGTTCGCTGTTTCCGAGCATCCCTAAACATAGCCCTAGCCGGCATCGATGACGACTGAAAAATCAGGCCCCAGGAAATGCGTTACGAGCCCTTTTCGCCCATCCAAAAGTGCCCCCAAAGGAAGGCTTTGGGTACAAGTGAACTCCCCAGGGGAGCCTTTACGCAGCCCCACATGCAACTGGACTCTCCGGGTTCGCTGTTCCTGAGCAAACCTAAACGTAGCCCTAGACGTCATCGGAGACGAGTGAAAAATCAGGCCCCAGGAAATGCGTTGAGAGCCACTTTGGACCATCCAAAAGTGCCCCGAAAGGAAGGCTTTGGGTACAAGTGAACTCCCCAGGGGAGCCTTTACGCAGCCCCACATACAACTGGACCCTCCGGGTTCGATTTTTCCGAGCAAACCTAAATAGAACCCTAGCCGGCATGGGAGAATCTGAAAAACCGGGCCCCAGAAAACACGTTGCAATCCCCTTTGGACCATCCAAAAGTGTCACCAAAGGAAGGCTTTGGGTACAAGTGAACTCCCCAGCGGAGCCTTTATGCAGCCCCACATGCAACTGGACCCTCCGGGTTCGCTGTTTCCGAGCATCCCTAAACGTAGCCCTAGCCGGCATCGATGACGACTGAAAAATCAGGCCCCAGGAAATGCGTTACGAGCCCTTTTCGCCCATCCAAAAGTGCCCCCAAAGGAAGGCTTTGGGTACAAGTGAACTCCCCAGGGGAGCCTTTACGCAGCCCCACATGCAACTGGACTCTCCGGGTTCGCTGTTCCTGAGCAAACCTAAACGTAGCCCTAGACGTCATCGGAGACGAGTGAAAAATCAGGCCCCAGGAAATGCGTTGAGAGCCACTTTGGACCATCCAAAAGTGCCCCCAAAGGAAGGCTTTGGGTACAAGTGAACTCCCCAGGGGAGCCTTTACGCAGCCCCACATGCAACTGGACCCTTCGGGTTCGCTGTTTCCGAGCAACCCTAAATATACCCCTAGCCGGCATGGGAGAAGACTGAAAAACCGGGCCCCAGAAAACGCGTTGCAAGCCCCTTTGGACCATCCAAAAGTGCCCCCAAAAAAAGGCTTTGGGTACATCTGAAGTTCCCAGGGGAGCGTTTACGCAGCCCCACATGCAACTGGACCCTCCGGGTTCGCTGTTTCCGAGCATCCCTAAACATAGCCCTAGCCGGCATCGAAGACGACGGAAAAATCAGGCCCCAGGAAATGCGTTGAGAGCCCTTTTCGCCCATCCAAAAGTACCCCCAAAGGAAGGCTTTGGGTACAAGAGAACTCCCCAGGGGAGCCTTTACGCAGCCTCACGTGCAACTGGACCCTCCGGTTTCGCTGTTCCTGAGCAAACCTAAACGTAGCCCTATCCGGCATCGAAGACGACGGAAAAATCAGGCCCCAGGAAATGCGTTCAGAGCCACTTTGGACCACCCAAAAGTGCCCCCATGTAGTGGGTTTACGTGGCAAGGTTTGGTAGCAGGGGGCCATAGGGGTGGTTTCTGTGAGAAAGATCTAGAAGCCGCCCCATGTTTTGGAAGGGCCCCGTTGTTTTCCAGATCTGAGCCAATAAGCGATGTTGTTTTGCGCCTCTGTGAGAGCATATTTAAGACAGGGAAAAAAACGCTGCGCCACACAGCAGCCGGGAGAGTCAAGGGAGTGAGAAACAGCCTTGCAGGTGCCAAGGTCAGTGTAGAAGGAGGGGGAGAGGTGCTCCAGGCGCCGGAGCAGAAGTCCCCTGCGGCCTGTGGTGAGGACCATGGTGAAGCAGGATGTCCCCCTGCAGCCCATGGAGTACCACGGTGGAGCAGGGTTTCACGCTGCAGCCCGTGGAGGAGACCACGGTGGAGCAGGTGGCCCTGCACCGACGGAGGCTGCCGCCTGTGGAAGACCCCTGCCGGAGCAGATTCCGGGCCGGACCTGTAGCCCGTGGAGAGGAGACCACGCAGGAGCAGGTGATCTGGCAGGAGCTGCTGCCCGTAGGGGAGCCAGGTTGGAGCAGTTTGCTCCTGAGGGATGGACCCCGTGGTACGGACCCATATCTGGAGCAGTTCTGGAAGAGCTGCTGCCTGTGGGAAGCCCACGCCGGATCAGTTCGTCAAGGACTGCATCCCGTGGGTGGGACCCCACAGCACAGGGGACGAGAGTGACCGAGAAGGAGCGGCAGAGAAGAAGTGCTGTAGACTGACCATAACCCCCATTCCCCCGTTCCCCTGCGCCGCTCGGGGGGGGAGGAGGTGGAAGAGGGTGGATGGGGGGGAGGCGCTTTTGGTTTCTTTCCTTTGTTTCTCACTTCTCTAGCTTGTTAGTAATGAGCAATAAATCTTACTATCTGTCTTCTTATGCTGAGTCTGGTTTGCCCGTTACACTAATTATTGCGTGATTTTCTCGTCCTTATCTCAATCCTTGAGCCCCTTTCACATATTTTCTCCCCATTCCTCTTTGAGGAGGGGGAGTGAGAGAGCGGCTGTGGTGGAGCTCGGCTGCCCACTCGAGCGGAACCACGACACCCCAATGGAAGGCTTTGGGTACAAGTGAACTCCCCAGGGGAGCCTTTACGCAGCCCCACATGCAACTGGACCCTCCGGGTTTGCTGTTTCCAAGCAACCCTAAATATATCCCTAGCCGGCATGGGAGAAGACTGAAAAACCGAGCCCCAGAAAACGCGTTGCAAGCCCCTTTGGACCATCCAAAAGTGTCACAAAAAGAAGGCTTTGGGTACAAGTGAACTCCCCAGGGGAGCCTTTACGCAGCCCCACATGCAACTGGACCCTTCGGGTTCGCTGTTTCCGAGCATCCCTAAACATAGCCCTAGCCAACAAAGAAGACAACTGAAAAATCAGTCACCCGGAAATGCGTTCCGAGGCCTTTTCTCCCATCCAAAAGTGCCCCCAAAGGAAGGCTTTGGGTACAAGTGAACTCCCCAGGGGAGCCTTTACGCAGCCCCACATGCAACTGGACCCTCCGGGTTCGATTTTTCCGAGCAAACCTAAATAGAACCCTAGCCGGCATGGTAGAATATGAAAAACCGGGCCCCAGAAAACACGTTGCAATCCCCTTTGGACCATCCAAAAGTGTCACCAAAGGAAGGCTTTGGGTACAAGTGAACTCCCCAGGGGAGCCTTTACACAGCCCCACATGCAACTGGACCCTCCGGGTTCGCTGTTTCCGAGCATCCCTAAACGTAGCCCTAGCCGGCATCGGAGACGACTGAAAAATCAGGCCCCAGGAAATGCTTTACGAGCCCTTTTCTCCCATCCAAAAGTGCCCCCAAAGGAAGGCTTTGGGTACATCTGAAGTTCCCAGGGGAGCCTTTACGCAGCCCCACATGCAACTGGACCCTCCGGGTTCGCTGTTCCTGAGCAAACCTAAACCTAGCCCTTGCCGTCATCGGAGACGGGTGAAAAATCAGGCCCACGGAAATGCGTTGCAAGCCCCTTTGGACCATCCAAAAGTGCCCCCAAAGGCAGGCTTTGGGTAAAAGTGAACTCCCCAGGGGAGCCTTTACGCAGCCCCACATGCAACTGCAACCTCCGGGTTCGCTGTTTCCGAACATCCCTAAACATAGCCCTAGCGGGCATCGAAGACGACTGAAAAATCAGGCCCCAGGAAATGCGTTGCGAGCCCTTTTCGCCCATCCAAAAGTGCCCCCAAAGGAAGGCTTTGGGTACAAGTGAACTCCCCAGGGGAGACTTTACGCAGCTCCACATGCAACTGGACCCTCCAGGTTCGCTGTTTCCGAGCAACCCTAAATATACCCCTAGCCGGCATGGGAGAAGACTGAAAAACCGGGCCCCAGAAAACGCGTTGCAAGCCCCTTTGGACCATCCAAAAGTGCCCCCAAAAAAAGGCTTTGGGTACATCTGAAGTTCCCAGGGGAGCGTTTACGCAGCCCTACATGCAACTGGACCCTCCGGGTTCGCTTTTTCCGAGCATCCCTAAAAATAGCCCTAGCCGGCATCGAAGACCATCGAAAAATCAGTCCCCAGGAAACGCGATGCAAGCCCCTTTGGACCATCCAAAAGTGTCACAAAAGGAAGGCTTTGGGTACAAGTGAACTCCCCAGGGGAGCCTTTACGCAGCCCCACATGCAACTGGACCCTCCGGGTTCGCTGTTTCCGAGCATCCCTAAACATAGCCCTAGCCGGCATCGAAGACGACGGAAAAATCAGGCCCCAGGAAATGCGTTGCGAGCCCTTTTCGCCCATCCAAAAGTGCCCCCAAAGGAAGGCTTTGGGTACAAGTGAACTCCCCAGGGGAGCCTTTACGCAGCCCCACATGCAACTGGACTCTCCGGGTTCGCTGTTCCTGAGCAAACCTAAACGTAGCCCTAGCCGTCATCGGAGACGAGTGAAAAATCAGGCCCCAGGAAATGCGTTGCGAGCCCCTTTGGACCATCCAAAAGTGTCACCAAAGGAAGGCTTTGGGTACAAGTGAACTCCCCAGGGGAGCGTTTACGCAGCCCCACATGCAACTGGACCCTCCGGGTTAGCTGTTTCCGAGCATCCCTAAACATAGCCCTATCCGGCATCGAAGACGACGGAAAAATCAGGCCCCAGGAAATGCGTTCAGAGCCACTTTGGACCATCCAAAAGTGCCCCCATGTAGTGGGTTTACGTGGCAAGGTTTGGTAGCAGGGGGCCATAGGGGTGGTTTCTGTGAGAAAGATCTAGAAGCCGCCCCATGTTTGGGAAGGGCCCCGTTGTTTTCCAGATCTGAGCCAATAAGCGATGTTGTTTTGCGCCTCTGTGAGAGCATATTTAAGACAGGGAAAAAAACGCTGCGCCACACAGCAGCCGGGAGAGTCAAGGGAGTGAGAAACAGCCTTGCAGGTGCCAAGGTCAGTGTAGAAGGAGGGGGAGAGGTGCTCCAGGCGCCGGAGCAGAAGTCCCCTGCGGCCTGTGGTGAGGACCATGGTGAAGCAGGATGTCCCCCTGCAGCCCATGGAGTACCACGGTGGAGCAGGGTTTCACGCTGCAGCCCGTGGAGGAGACCACGGTGGAGCAGGTGGCCCTGCACCGACGGAGGCTGCCGCCTGTGGAAGACCCCTGCCGGAGCAGATTCCGGGCCGGACCTGTAGCCCGTGGAGAGGAGACCACGCAGGAGCAGGTGATCTGGCAGGAGCTGCTGCCCGTAGGGGAGCCAGGTTGGAGCAGTTTGCTCCTGAGGGATGGACCCCGTGGTACGGACCCATATCTGGAGCAGTTCTGGAAGAGCTGCTGCCTGTGGGAAGCCCACGCCGGATCAGTTCGTCAAGGACTGCATCCCGTGGGTGGGACCCCACAGCACAGGGGACGAGAGTGACCGAGAAGGAGCGGCAGAGAAGAAGTGCTGTAGACTGACCATAACCCCCATTCCCCCGTTCCCCTGCGCCGCTCGGGGGGGGAGGAGGTGGAAGAGGGTGGATGGGGGGGAGGCGCTTTTGGTTTCTTTCCTTTGTTTCTCACTTCTCTAGCTTGTTAGTAATGAGCAATAAATCTTACTATCTGTCTTCTTATGCTGAGTCTGGTTTGCCCGTTACACTAATTATTGCGTGATTTTCTCGTCCTTATCTCAATCCTTGAGCCCCTTTCACATATTTTCTCCCCATTCCTCTTTGAGGAGGGGGAGTGAGAGAGCGGCTGTGGTGGAGCTCGGCTGCCCACTCGAGCGGAACCACGACACCCCAATGGAAGGCTTTGGGTACAAGTGAACTCCCCAGGGGAGCCTTTACGCAGCCCCACATGCAACTGGACCCTCCGGGTTTGCTGTTTCCAAGCAACCCTAAATATATCCCTAGCCGGCATGGGAGAAGACTGAAAAACCGAGCCCCAGAAAACGCGTTGCAAGCCCCTTTCGACCATCCAAAAGTGTCACAAAAAGAAGGCTTTGGGTACAAGTGAACTCCCCAGGGGAGCCTTTACGCAGCCCCACATGCAACTGGACCCTCCGGGTTCGCTGTTTCCGAGCATCCCTAAACGTAGCCCTAGCCGGCATCGGAGACGACTGAAAAATCAGGCCCCAGGAAATGCTTTACGAGCCCTTTTCTCCCATCCAAAAGTGCCCCCAAAGGAAGGCTTTGGGTACATCTGAAGTTCCCAGGGGAGCCTTTACGCAGCCCCACATGCAACTGGACCCTCCGGGTTCGCTGTTCCTGAGCAAACCTAAACGTAGCCCTAGCCGTCATCGGAGACGACTGAAAAATCAGGCCCCAGGAAATGCGTTACGAGCCCTTTTCTCCCATCCAAAAGTGCCCCCAAAGGAAGACTTTGGGTACAAGTGAACTCCCCAGGGGAGCCTTTACGCAGCCCCACATGCAACTGGACCCTCGGGGTTCGCTGTTCCTGAGCAAACCTAAACGTAGCCCTTGCCGTCATCGGAGACGAGTGAAAAATCAGGCCCACGGAAATGCGTTGCGAGCCCCTTTGGACCATCCAAACGTGCCCCCATAGGAAGGCTTTGGATACAAGTGAACTCCCCAGGGGAGCCTTTACGCAGCCCCACATACAACTGCAACCTCCGGGTTCGCTGTTTCCGAACATCCCTAAACATAGCCCTAGCGGGCATCGAAGACGACTGAAAAATCAGGCCCCAGGAAATGCGTTGCAAGCCCCTTTGGACCATCCAAAAGTGCCCCCAAAGGAAGGCTTTGGGTACAAGTGATCTACCCAGGAGAGCCTTTACGCAGCCCCACATGCAACTGGACGCTCCGGGTTCGCTGTTTCCGAGCATCCCTAAACATAGCCCTAGCCGGCATCGATGACGACTGAAAAATCAGGCCCCAGGAAATGCGTTGCAAGCCCCTTTGGACCATCCAAAAGTGTCACAAAAAGAAGGCTTTGGGTACAAGTGAACTCCCCAGGGGAGCCTTTACGCAGCCCCACATGCAACTGGACTCTCCGGGTTCGCTGTTCCTGAGCAAACCTAAACGTAGCCCTAGAGGTCATCGGAGACGAGTGAAAAATCAGGCCCCAGGAAATGCGTTGCGAGCCACTTTGGACCATCCAAAAGTGCCCCGAAAGGAAGGCTTTGGGTACAAGTGAACTCCCCAGGGGAGCTTTTACGCAGCCCCACATACAACTGGACCCTCCGGGTTCGATTTTTCCGAGAAAACCTAAATAGAACCCTAGACGGCATGGGAGAATCTGAAAAACCGGGCCCCAGAAAACACGTTGCAATCCCCTTTGGACCATCCAAAAGTGTCACCAAAGGAAGGCTTTGGGTACAAGTGAACTCCCCAGCGGAGCCTTTATGCAGCCCCACATGCAACTGGACCCTCCGGGTTCGCTGTTTCCGAGCATCCCTAAACATAGCCCTAGCCGGCAAAGAAGACGACTGAAAAATCAGGCCCCAGGAAATGCGTTGCGAGCCCTTTTCGCCCATCCAAAAGTACCCCCAAAGGAAGGCTTTGGGTACAAGAGAACTCCCCAGGGGAGCCTTTACGCAGCCCCACATGCAACTGGACCCTTCGGGTTCGATTTTTCCGAGCAACCGTAAATATATCTCTAGCCGGAATGGGAGAAGACTGAAAACCCGGGCCCCAGAAAACGCGTTGCAAGCCCCTTTGGACCACCCAAAAGTGTCACCAAAGGAAGGCTTTGGGTACAAGTGAACTCCCCAGGGGAGCCTTTACGCAGCCCCACATGCAACTGGACCCTCCGGGTTCGCTGTTTCCGAGCATCCCTAAACGTATCTCTAGCCGGCATCGATGACGACTGAAAAATCAGGCCCCAGGAAATGCGTTACGAGCCCTTTTCGCCCATCCAAAAGTGCCCCCAAAGGAAGGCTTTGGGTACAAGTGAACTCCCCAGGGGAGCCTTTACGCAGCCCCACATGCAACTGGACTCTCCGGGTTCGCTGTTCCTGAGCAAACCTAAACGTAGCCCTAGAGGTCATCGGAGACGAGTGAAAAATCAGGCCCCAGGAAATGCGTTACGAGCCCTTTTCTCCCATCCAAAAGTGCCCCCAAAGGAAGACTTTGGGTACAAGTGAACTCCCCAGGAGAGCCTTTACGCAGCCCCACATGCAACTGGACCCTCCGGGTTCGCTGTTCCTGAGCAAACCTAAACGTAGCCCTTGCCCTCATCGGAGACGAGTGAAAAATCAGGCCCACGGAAATGCGTTGCTAGCCCCTTTGGACCATCCAAACGTGCCCCCAAAGGAAGGCTTTGGATACAAGTGAACTCCCCAGGGGAGCCTTTACGCAGCCCCACATGCAACTGCAACCTCCGGGTTCGCTGTTTCCGAGCATCCCTAAACATAACCCTAGCCGGCATCGATGACGACTGAAAAATCAGGCCCCAGGAAATGCGTTACGAGCCCTTTTCGCCCATCCAAAAGTGCCCCCAAAGGAAGGCTTTGGGTACAAGTGAACTCCCCAGGGGAGCCTTTACGCAGCCCCACATGCAACTGGACTCTCCGGGTTCGCTGTTCCTGAGCAAACCTAAACGTAGCCCTAGAGGTCATCGGAGACGAGTGAAAAATCAGGCCCCAGGAACTGCGTTGCGAGGCACTTTGGACCATCCAAAAGTGCCCCCAAAGGAAGGCTTTGGGTACAAGTGAACTCCCCAGGGGAGCCTTTACGCAGCCCCACATACAACTGGACCCTCCGGGTTCGCTGTTTCCGAGCAACCCTAAATATACACCTAGCCGGCATGGGAGAAGACTGAAAAACCGGGCCCCAGAAAACGCGTTGCAAGCCCCTTTGGACCATCCAAAAGTGCCCCCAAAAAAAGGCTTTGGGTACATCTGAAGTTCCCAGGGGAGCGTTTACGCAGCCCCACATGCAACTGGACCCTCCGGGTTCGCTGTTTCCGAGCATCCCTAAACATAGCCCTAGCCAACATCGAAGACAACTGAAAAATCAGTCCCCAGGAAACGCGATGCAAGCCCCTTTGGACCATCCAAAAGTGTCACCAAAGGAAGGCTTTGGGTACAAGTGAACTCCCCAGGGGAGCCTTTACGCAGCCCCACATGCAACTGGACCCTCCGGGTTCGCTGTTTCCGAGCATCCCTAAACATAGCCCTAGCCGGCATCGAAGACGACGGAAAAATCAGGCCCCAGGAAATGCGTTCAGAGCCCCTTTGGAGCATCCAAAAGTGCCCCAAAGGAAGGCTTTGGGTACAAGTGAACTCCCCAGGGGAGCCTTTACGCAGCCCCACATGCAACTGGACCCTCCGGGTTTGCTGTTTCCAAGCAACCCTAAATATATCCCTAGCCGGCATGGGAGAAGACTGAAAAACCGAGCCCCAGAAAACGCGTTGCAAGCCCCTTTGGACCATCCAAAAGTGTCACCAAAGGAAGGCTTTGGGTACAAGTGAACTCCCCAGGGGAGCCTTTACGCAGCCCCACATGCAACTGGACCCTCCGGGTTCGCTGTTTCCGAGCATCCCTAAACATAGCCCTAGCCGGCATCGAAGACAACTGAAAAATCAGTCCCCCGGAAATGCGTTCCGAGGCCTTTTCTCCCATCCAAATGTGCCCCCAAAGGAATACTTTGGGTACAAGTGAACTCCCCAGGGGAGCCTTTACGCAGCCCCACATGCAACTGGACCCTTCGGGTTCGCTGTTTCCGAGCAACCCTAAATATACCCCTAGCCAGCATGGGAGAAGACTGAAAAACCGGGCCCCAGAAAATGCGTTGCAAGCCCCTTTGGACCATCCAAAAGTGCCCCCAAAAAAAGGCTTTGGGTACATCTGAAGTTCCCAGGGGAGCGTTTACGCAGCCCCACATGCAACTGGACCCTCCGGGTTCGCTGTTTCCGAGCATCCCTAAACATAGCCCTAGCCGGCATCGAAGACGACGGAAAAATCAGGCCCCAGGAAATGCGTTGAGAGCCCTTTTCGCCCATCCAAAAGTACCCCCAAAGGAAGGCTTTGGGTACAAGAGAACTCCCCAGGGGAGCCTTTACGCAGCCTCACGTGCAACTGGACCCTCCGGTTTCGCTGTTCCTGAGCAAACCTAAACGTAGCCCTATCCGGCATCGAAGACGACGGAAAAATCAGGCCCCAGGAAATGCGTTCAGAGCCACTTTGGACCATCCAAAAGTGCCCCCATTTAGTGGGTTTACGTGGCAAGGTTTGGTAGCAGGGGGCCATAGGGGTGGTTTCTGTGAGAAAGATCTAGAAGCCGCCCCATGTTTGGGAAGGGCCCCGTTGTTTTCCAGATCTGAGCCAATAAGCGATGTTGTTTTGCGCCTCTGTGAGAGCATATTTAAGACAGGGAAAAAAACGCTGCGCCACACAGCAGCCGGGAGAGTCAAGGGAGTGAGAAACAGCCTTGCAGGTGCCAAGGTCAGTGTAGAAGGAGGGGGAGAGGTGCTCCAGGCGCCGGAGCAGAAGTCCCCTGCGGCCTGTGGTGAGGACCATGGTGAAGCAGGATGTCCCCCTGCAGCCCATGGAGTACCACGGTGGAGCAGGGTTTCACGCTGCAGCCCGTGGAGGAGACCACGGTGGAGCAGGTGGCCCTGCACCGACGGAGGCTGCCGCCTGTGGAAGACCCCTGCCGGAGCAGATTCCGGGCCGGACCTGTAGCCCGTGGAGAGGAGACCACGCAGGAGCAGGTGATCTGGCAGGAGCTGCTGCCCGTAGGGGAGCCAGGTTGGAGCAGTTTGCTCCTGAGGGATGGACCCCGTGGTACGGACCCATATCTGGAGCAGTTCTGGAAGAGCTGCTGCCTGTGGGAAGCCCACGCCGGATCAGTTCGTCAAGGACTGCATCCCGTGGGTGGGACCCCACAGCACAGGGGACGAGAGTGACCGAGAAGGAGCGGCAGAGAAGAAGTGCTGTAGACTGACCATAACCCCCATTCCCCCGTTCCCCTGCGCCGCTCGGGGGGGGAGGAGGTGGAAGAGGGTGGATGGGGGGGAGGCGCTTTTGGTTTCTTTCCTTTGTTTCTCACTTCTCTAGCTTGTTAGTAATGAGCAATAAATCTTACTATCTGTCTTCTTATGCTGAGTCTGGTTTGCCTGTTACACTAATTATTGCGTGATTTTCTCGTCCTTATCTCAATCCTTGAGCCCCTTTCACATATTTTCTCCCCATTCCTCTTTGAGGAGGGGGAGTGAGAGAGCGGCTGTGGTGGAGCTCGGCTGCCCACTCGAGCGGAACCACGACACCCCAATGGAAGGCTTTGGGTACAAGTGAACTCCCCAGGGGAGCCTTTACGCAGCCCCACATGCAACTGGACACTCCGGGTTCGCTGTTTCCGAGCATCCCTAAACATAGTCCTAGCCGGCATCGATGACGACTGAAAAATCAGGCCCACGGAAATGTGTTGCGAGCCCCTTTGGACCATCCAAAAGTGCCCCCAAAGGAAGGCTTTGGGTACAAGTGAACTCCCCAGGGGAGCCTTTACGCAGCCCCACATACAACTGGACCCTCCGGGTTCGATTTTTCCGAGCAAACCTAAATAGAACCCTAGCCTGCATGGTAGAATATGAAAAACCGGGCCCCAGAAAACACGTTGCAATCCCCTTTGGACCATCCAAAAGTGTCACCAAAGGAAGGCTTTGGGTACAAGTGAACTCCCCAGGGGAGCCTTTACACAGCCCCACATGCAACTGGACACTCCGGGTTCGCTGTTTCCGAGCATCCCTAAACATAATCCTAGCCGGCATCGAAGACGACGGAAAAATCAGGCCCCAGGAAATGCGTTACGAGCCCTTTTCGCCCATCCAAAAGTGCCCCCAAAGGAAGGCTTTGGGTACATCTGAAGTTCCCAGGGGAACCTTTACGCAGCCCCACATGCAACTGGACCCTCCGGGTTCGCTGTTCCTGAGCAAACCTAAACCTAGCCCTTGCCGTCATCGGAGACGGGTGAAAAATCAGGCCCACGGAAATGCGTTGCTAGCCCCTTTGGACCATCCAAAAGTGCCCCCAAAGGCAGGCTTTGGGTAAAAGTGAACTCCCCAGGGGAGCCTTTACGCAGCCCCACATGCAACTGCAACCTCCGGGTTCGCTGTTTCCGAACATCCCTAAACATAGCCCTAGCGGGCATCGAAGACGACTGAAAAATCAGGCCCCAGGAAATGCGTTGCGAGCCCTTTTCGCCCATCCAAAAGTGCCCCCAAAGGAAGGCTTTGGGTACAAGTGAACTCCCCAGGGGAGACTTAACACAGCTCCACATGCACCTTGACACTCCGTGTACGCTCTTTCACATTAAGGTTAAATATATCCCCAGCCGGAATGGGAGCAGACTGAAAAACCGGGCCCAGAAAACGCATTGCAAGCCCCTTTCGCCAATCCAAAAGTGCCCCCAAAAGAAGGCTTTGGGTAAAAGTGAACTCCCCAGGGGAGCCTTTACGCAGCCCCACATGCAACTGGACCCTCCAGGTTCGCTGTTTCCGAGGAACCCTAAATATACCCCTAGCCGGCATGGGAGAAGACTGAAAAACCGGGCCCCAGAAAACGCGTTGCAAGCCCCTTTGGACCATCCAAAAGTGCCCCCAAAAAAAGGCTTTGGGTACATCTGAAGTTCCCAGGGGAGCGTTTACGCAGCCCCACATGCAACTGGACCCTCCGGGTTCGCTGTTTCCGAGCATCCCTAAACATAGCCCTAGCCGGCATCGAAGACCATCGAAAAATCAGTCCCCAGGAAACGCGATGCAAGCCCCTTTGGACCATCCAAAAGTGTCACAAAAGGAAGGCTTTGGGTACAAGTGAACTCCCCAGGGGAGCCTTTACGCAGCCCCACATGCAACTGGACCCTCCGGGTTCGCTGTTTCCGAGCATCCCTAAACATAGCCCTAGCCGGCATCGAAGACGACGGAAAAATCAGGCCCCAGGAAATGCGTTGCGAGCCCTTTTCGCCCATCCAAAAGTGCCCCCAAAGGAAGGCTTTGGGTACAAGTGAACTCCCCAGGGGAGCCTTTACGCAGCCCCACATACAACTGGACCCTCCGGGTTCGATTTTTCCGAGCAAACCTAAATAGAACCCTAGCCTGCATGGTAGAATATGAAAAACCGGGCCCCAGAAAACACGTTGCAATCCCCTTTGGACCATCCAAAAGTGTCACCAAAGGAAGGCTTTGGGTACAAGTGAACTCCCCAGGGGAGCCTTTACACAGCCCCACATGCAACTGGACACTCCGGGTTCGCTGTTTCCGAGCATCCCTAAACATAATCCTAGCCGGCATCGAAGACGACGGAAAAATCAGGCCCCAGGAAATGCGTTACGAGCCCTTTTCGCCCATCCAAAAGTGCCCCCAAAGGAAGGCTTTGGGTACATCTGAAGTTCCCAGGGGAACCTTTACGCAGCCCCACATGCAACTGGACCCTCCGGGTTCGCTGTTCCTGAGCAAACCTAAACCTAGCCCTTGCCGTCATCGGAGACGGGTGAAAAATCAGGCCCACGGAAATGCGTTGCTAGCCCCTTTGGACCATCCAAAAGTGCCCCCAAAGGCAGGCTTTGGGTAAAAGTGAACTCCCCAGGGGAGCCTTTACGCAGCCCCACATGCAACTGCAACCTCCGGGTTCGCTGTTTCCGAACATCCCTAAACATAACCCTAGCGGGCATCGAAGACGACTGAAAAATCAGGCCCCAGGAAATGCGTTGCGAGCCCTTTTCGCCCATCCAAAAGTGCCCCCAAAGGAAGGCTTTGGGTACAAGTGAACTCCCCAGGGGAGACTTTACGCAGCTCCACATGCACCTTGACACTCCGTGTACGCTCTTTCACATTAAGGTTAAATATATCCCTAGCCGGAATGGGAGCAGACTGAAAAACCGGGCCCAGAAAACGCATTGCAAGCCCCTTTCGCCAATCCAAAAGTGCCCCCAAAAGAAGGCTTTGGGTAAAAGTGAACTCCCCAGGGGAGCCTTTACGCAGCCCCACATGCAACTGGACCCTCCAGGTTCGCTGTTTCCGAGGAACCCTAAATATACCCCTAGCCGGCATGGGAGAAGACTGAAAAACCGGGCCCCAGAAAACGCGTTGCAAGCCCCTTTGGACCATCCAAAAGTGCCCCCAAAAAAAGGCTTTGGGTACATCTGAAGTTCCCAGGGGAGCGTTTACGCAGCCCCACATGCAACTGGACCCTCCGGGTTCGCTGTTTCCGAGCATCCCTAAACATAGCCCTAGCCGGCATCGAAGACAATCGAAAAATCAGTCCCCAGGAAACGCGATGCAAGCCCCTTTGGACCATCCAAAAGTGTCACAAAAGGAAGGCTTTGGGTACAAGTGAACTCCCCAGGGGAGCCTTTACGCAGCCCCACATGCAACTGGACCCTCCGGGTTCGCTGTTTCCGAGCATCCCTAAACATAGCCCTAGCCGGCATCGAAGACGACGGAAAAATCAGGCCCCAGGAAATGCGTTGCGAGCCCTTTTCGCCCATCCAAAAGTGCCCCCAAAGGAAGGCTTTGGGTACAAGTGAACTCCCCAGGGGAGCCTTTACGCAGCCCCACATGCAACTGGACTCTCCGGGTTCGCTGTTCCTGAGCAAACCTAAACGTAACCCTAGCCGTCATCGGAGACGAGTGAAAAATCAGGCCCCAGGAAATGCGTTGCGAGCCCCTTTGGACCATCCAAAAGTGTCACCAAAGGAAGGCTTTGGGTACAAGTGAACTCCCCAGGGGAGCGTTTACGCAGCCCCACATGCAACTGGACCCTCCGGGTTAGCTGTTTCCGAGCATCCCTAAACATAGCCCTATCCGGCATCGAAGACGACGGAAAAATCAGGCCCCAGGAAATGCGTTCAGAGCCCCTTTGGACCATCCAAAAGTGCCCCCATGTAGTGGGTTTACGTGGCAAGGTTTGGTAGCAGGGGGCCATAGGGGTGGTTTCTGTGAGAAAGATCTAGAAGCCGCCCCATGTTTGGGAAGGGCCCCGTTGTTTTCCAGATCTGAGCCAATAAGCGATGTTGTTTTGCGCCTCTGTGAGAGCATATTTAAGACAGGGAAAAAAACGCTGCGCCACACAGCAGCCGGGAGAGTCAAGGGAGTGAGAAACAGCCTTGCAGGTGCCAAGGTCAGTGTAGAAGGAGGGGGAGAGGTGCTCCAGGCGCCGGAGCAGAAGTCCCCTGCGGCCTGTGGTGAGGACCATGGTGAAGCAGGATGTCCCCCTGCAGCCCATGGAGTACCACGGTGGAGCAGGGTTTCACGCTGCAGCCCGTGGAGGAGACCACGGTGGAGCAGGTGGCCCTGCACCGACGGAGGCTGCCGCCTGTGGAAGACCCCTGCCGGAGCAGATTCCGGGCCGGACCTGTAGCCCGTGGAGAGGAGACCACGCAGGAGCAGGTGATCTGGCAGGAGCTGCTGCCCGTAGGGGAGCCAGGTTGGAGCAGTTTGCTCCTGAGGGATGGACCCCGTGGTACGGACCCATATCTGGAGCAGTTCTGGAAGAGCTGCTGCCTGTGGGAAGCCCACGCCGGATCAGTTCGTCAAGGACTGCATCCCGTGGGTGGGACCCCACAGCACAGGGGACGAGAGTGACCGAGAAGGAGCGGCAGAGAAGAAGTGCTGTAGACTGACCATAACCCCCATTCCCCCGTTCCCCTGCGCCGCTCGGGGGGGGAGGAGGTGGAAGAGGGTGGATGGGGGGGAGGCGCTTTTGGTTTCTTTCCTTTGTTTCTCACTTCTCTAGCTTGTTAGTAATGAGCAATAAATCTTCCTATCTGTCTTCTTATGCTGAGTCTGGTTTGCCCGTTACACTAATTATTGCGTGATTTTCTCGTCCTTATCTCAATCCTTGAGCCCCTTTCACATATTTTCTCCCCATTCCTCTTTGAGGAGGGGGAGTGAGAGAGCGGCTGTGGTGGAGCTCGGCTGCCCACTCGAGCGGAACCACGACACCCCAATGGAAGGCTTTGGGTACAAGTGAACTCCCCAGGGGAGCCTTTACGCAGCCCCACATGCAACTGGACCCTCCGGGTTTGCTGTTTCCAAGCAACCCTAAATATATCCCTAGCCGGCATGGGAGAAGACTGAAAAACCGAGCCCCAGAAAACGCGTTGCAAGCCCCTTTCGACCATCCAAAAGTGTCACAAAAAGAAGGCTTTGGGTACAAGTGAACTCCCCAGGGGAGCCTTTACGCAGCCCCACATGCAACTGGACCCTTCGGGTTCGCTGTTTCCGAGCATCCCTAAACATAGCCCTAGCCAACAAAGAAGACAACTGAAAAATCAGTCCCCCGGAAATGCGTTCCGAGGCCTTTTCTCCCATCCAAATGTGCCCCCAAAGGAATACTTTGGGTACAAGTGAACTCCCCAGGGGAGCCTTTACGCAGCCCCACATGCAACTGGACCCTTCGGGTTCGCTGTTTCCGAGCAACCCTAAATATACCCCTAGCCGGCATGGGAGAAGACTGAAAAACCGGGCCCCAGAAAAAGCGTTGCAAGCCCCTTTGGACCATCCAAAAGTGCCCCCAAAAAAAGGCTTTGGGTACATCTGAAGTTCCCAGGGGAGCGTTTACGCAGCCCCACATGCAACTGGACCCTCCGGGTTCGCTGTTCCTGAGCAAACCTAAACGTAGCCCTAGCCGTCATCGGAGACGAGTGAAAAATCAGGCCCCAGGAAATGCGTTGAGAGCCCCTTTGGACCATCCAAAAGTGTCACCAAAGGAAGGCTTTGGGTACAAGTGAACTCCCCAGGGGAGCCTTCACGCAGCCCCACATGCAACTGGACCCTTCGGGTTCGCTGTTTCCGAGCATCCCTAAACATAGCCCTAGCCAACATCGAAGACAACTGAAAAATCAGTCCCCAGGAAATGCGTTCCGAGGCCTTTTCTCCAATCCAAATGTGCCCCCAAAGGAATACTTTGGGTACAAGTGAACTCCCCAGGGGAGCCTTTACGCAGCCCCACATACAACTGGACCCTCCGGGTTCGATTTTTCCGAGCAAACCTAAATAGAACCCTAGCCGGCATGGGAGAATCTGAAAAACCGGGCCCCAGAAAACACGTTGCAATCCCCTTTGGACCATCCAAAAGTGTCACCAAAGGAAGGCTTTGGGTACAAGTGAACTCCGCAGGGGAGACTTTACGCAGCCCCACATGCAACTGGACCCTCCGGGTTCGCTGTTTCCGAGCATCCCTAAACATAGCCCTAGCCGGCATCGGAGACGACTGAAAAATCAGGCCCCAGGAAATGCGTTACGAGCCCTTTTCTCCCATCCAAAAGTGCCCCCAAAGGAAGACTTTGGGTACAAGTGAACTCCCCAGGGGAGCCTTTACGCAGCCCCACATGCAACTGGACCCTCGGGGTTCGCTGTTCCTGAGCAAACCTAAACGTAGCCCTTGCCGTCATCGGAGACGAGTGAAAAATCAGGCCCCAGGAAATGCGTTGCGAGCCCCTTTGGACCATCCAAACGTGCCCCCATAGGAAGGCTTTGGATACAAGTGAACTCCCCAGGGGAGCCTTTACGCAGCCCCACATGCAACTGCAACCTCCGGGTTCGCTGTTTCCGAACATCCCTAAACATAGCCCTAGCGGGCATCGAAGACGACTGAAAAATCAGGCCCCAGGAAATGCGTTGCAAGCCCCTTTGGACCATCCAAAAGTGCCCGCAAAGGAAGGCTTTGGGTACAAGTGATCTACCCAGGAGAGCCTTTACGCAGCCCCACATGCAACTGGACCCTCCGGGTTTGCTGTTTCCAAGCAACCCTAAATATATCCCTAGCCGGCATGGGAGAAGACTGAAAAACCGAGCCCCAGAAAACGCGTTGCAAGCCCCTTTGGACCATCCAAAAGTGTCACAAAAAGAAGGCTTTGGGTACAAGTGAACTCCCCAGGGGAGCCTTTACGCAGCCCCACATGCAACTGGACCCTTCGGGTTCGCTGTTTCCGAGCATCCCTAAACATAGCCCTAGCCAACAAAGAAGACAACTGAAAAATCAGTCCCCGGAAATGCGTTCCGAGGCCTTTTCTCCCATCCAAATGTGCCCCCAAAGGAATACTTTGGGTACAAGTGAACTCCCCAGGGGAGCCTTTACGCAGCCCCACATGCAACTGGACCCTTCGGGTTCGCTGTTTCCGAGCAACCCTAAATATACCCCTAGCCGGCATGGGAGAAGACTGAAAAACCGGGCCCCAGAAAAAGCGTTGCAAGCCCCTTTGGACCATCCAAAAGTGCCCCCAAAGGAAGGCTTTGGGTACAAGTGAACTCCCCAGGGGAGCCTTTACGCAGCCCCACATGCAACTGGACTCTCCGGGTTCGCTGTTCCTGAGCAAACCTAAACGTAGCCCTAGCCGTCATCGGAGACGAGTGAAAAATCAGGCCCCAGGAAATGCGTTGCGAGCCCCTTTGGACCATCCAAAAGTGTCACCAAAGGCAGGCTTTGGGTACAAGTGAACTCCCCAGGGGAGCGTTTACGCAGCCCCACATGCAACTGGACCCTCCGGGTTAGCTGTTTCCGAGCATCCCTAAACATAGCCCTATCCGGCATCGAAGACGACGGAAAAATCAGGCCCCAGGAAATGCGTTCAGAGCCACTTTGGACCATCCAAAAGTGCCCCCATGTAGTGGGTTTACGTGGCAAGGTTTGGTAGCAGGGGGCCATAGGGGTGGTTTCTGTGAGAAAGATCTAGAAGCCGCCCCATGTTTGGGAAGGGCCCCGTTGTTTTCCAGATCTGAGCCAATAAGCGATGTTGTTTTGCGCCTCTGTGAGAGCATATTTAAGACAGGGAAAAAAACGCTGCGCCACACAGCAGCCGGGAGAGTCAAGGGAGTGAGAAACAGCCTTGCAGGTGCCAAGGTCAGTGTAGAAGGAGGGGGAGAGGTGCTCCAGGCGCCGGAGCAGAAGTCCCCTGCGGCCTGTGGTGAGGACCATGGTGAAGCAGGATGTCCCCCTGCAGCCCATGGAGTACCACGGTGGAGCAGGGTTTCACGCTGCAGCCCGTGGAGGAGACCACGGTGGAGCAGGTGGCCCTGCACCGACGGAGGCTGCCGCCTGTGGAAGACCCCTGCCGGAGCAGATTCCGGGCCGGACCTGTAGCCCGTGGAGAGGAGACCACGCAGGAGCAGGTGATCTGGCAGGAGCTGCTGCCCGTAGGGGAGCCAGGTTGGAGCAGTTTGCTCCTGAGGGATGGACCCCGTGGTACGGACCCATATCTGGAGCAGTTCTGGAAGAGCTGCTGCCTGTGGGAAGCCCACGCCGGATCAGTTCGTCAAGGACTGCATCCCGTGGGTGGGACCCCACAGCACAGGGGACGAGAGTGACCGAGAAGGAGCGGCAGAGAAGAAGTGCTGTAGACTGACCATAACCCCCATTCCCCCGTTCCCCTGCGCCGCTCGGGGGGGGAGGAGGTGGAAGAGGGTGGATGGGGGGGAGGCGCTTTTGGTTTCTTTCCTTTGTTTCTCACTTCTCTAGCTTGTTAGTAATGAGCAATAAATCTTACTATCTGTCTTCTTATGCTGAGTCTGGTTTGCCCGTTACACTAATTATTGCGTGATTTTCTCGTCCTTATCTCAATCCTTGAGCCCCTTTCACATATTTTCTCCCCATTCCTCTTTGAGGAGGGGGAGTGAGAGAGCGGCTGTGGTGGAGCTCGGCTGCCCACTCGAGCGGAACCACGACACCCCAATGGAAGGCTTTGGGTACAAGTGAACTCCCCAGGGGAGCCTTTACGCAGCCCCACATGCAACTGGACCCTCCGGGTTTGCTGTTTCCAAGCAACCCTAAATATATCCCTAGCCGGCATGGGAGAAGACTGAAAAACCGAGCCCCAGAAAACGTGTTGCAAGCCCCTTTGGACCATCCAAAAGTGTCACAAAAAGAAGGCTTTGGGTACAAGTGAACTCCCCAGGGGAGCCTTTACGCAGCCCCACATGCAACTGGACCCTTCGGGTTCGCTGTTTCCGAGCATCCCTAAACATAGCCCTAGCCAACAAAGAAGACAACTGAAAAATCAGTCACCCGGAAATGCGTTCCGAGGCCTTTTCTCCCATCCAAATGTGCCCCCAAAGGAATACTTTGGGTACAAGTGAACTCCCCAGGGGAGCCTTTACGCAGCCCCACATGCAACTGGACCCTTCGGGTTCGCTGTTTCCGAGCAACCCTAAATATACCCCTAGCCGGCATGGGAGAAGACTGAAAAACCGGGCCCCAGAAAAAGCGTTGCAAGCCCCTTTGGACCATCGAAAAGTGCCCCCAAAAAAAGGCTTTGGGTACATCTGAAGTTCCCAGGGGAGCGTTTACGCAGCCCCACATGCAACTGGACCCTCCGGGTTCGCTGTTCCTGAGCAAACCTAAACGTAGCCCTAGCCGTCATCGGAGACGAGTGAAAAATCAGGCCCCAGGAAATGCGTTGAGAGCCCCTTTGGACCATCCAAAAGTGTCACCAAAGGAAGGCTTTGGGTACAAGTGAACTCCCCAGGGGAGCCTTTACGCAGCCCCACATGCAACTGGACCCTCGGGGTTCGCTGTTCCTGAGCAAACCTAAACGTAGCCCTTGCCGTCATCGGAGACGACTGAAAAATCAGGCCCCAGGAAATGCGTTGCAAGCCCCTTTGGACCATCCAAAAGTGTCACAAAAAGAAGGCTTTGGGTACAAGTGAACTCCCCAGGGGAGCCTTTACGCAGCCCCACATGCAACTGGACCCTCCGGGTTCGCTGTTCCTGAGCAAACCTAAACGTAGCCCTAGCCGGCATCGATGACGACTGAAAAATCAGGCCCCAGGAAATGCGTTGAGAGCCCTTTTCGCCCATCCAAAAGTGCCCCCAAAGGAAGGCTTTGGGTACAAGTGAACTCCCCCGGGGAGCCTTTACGCAGCCCCACATGCAACTGGACCCTCCGGGTTCGCTGTTCCTGAGCAAACCTAACGTAGCCCTAGACGTCATCGGAGACGAGTGAAAAATCAGGCCCCAGGAAATGCGTTGCGAGCCACTTTGGACCATCCAAAAGTGCCCCGAAAGGAAGGCTTTGGGTACAAGTGAACTCCCCAGGGGAGCCTTTACGCAGCCCCACATACAACTGGACCCTCCGGGTTCGATTTTTCCGAGCAAACCTAAATAGAACCCTAGCCGGCATGGGAGAATCTGAAAAAACGGGCCCCAGAAAACACGTTGCAATCCCCTTTGGACCATCCAAAAGTGTCACCAAAGGAAGGCTTTGGGTACAAGTGAACTCCCCAGCGGAGCCTTTATGCAGCCCCACATGCAACTGGACGCTCCGGGTTCGCTGTTTCCGAGCATCCCTAAACGTAGCCCTAGCCGGCAAAGAAGACGACTGAAAAATCAGGCCCCAGGAAATGCGTTGCGAGCCCTTTTCGCCCATCCAAAAGTACCCCCAAAGGAAGGCTTTGGGTACAAGAGAACTCCCCAGGGGAGCCTTTACGCAGCCCCACATGCAACTGGACCCTTCGGGTTCGATTTTTCCGAGTAACCGTAAATATATCTCTAGCCGGAATGGGAGAAGACTGAAAACCCGGGCCCCAGAAAACGCGTTGCAAGCCCCTTTGGACCACCCAAAAGTGTCACCAAAGGAAGGCTTTGGGTACAAGTGAACTCCCCAGGGGAGCCTTTACGCAGCCCCACATGCAACTGGACCCTCCGGGTTCGCTGTTTCCGAGCGTCCCTAAACATAGCCCTAGCCGGCATCGAAGACAATCGAAAAATCAGTCCCCAGGAAACGCGATGCAAGCCCCTTTGGACCATCCAAAAGTGTCACAAAAGGAAGGCTTTGGGTACAAGTGAACTCCCCAGGGGAGCCTTTACGCAGCCCCACATGCAACTGGACCCTCCGGGTTCGCTGTTTCCGAGCATCCCTAAACATAGCCCTAGCCGGCATCGAAGACGACGGAAAAATCAGGCCCCAGGAAATGCGTTGCGAGCCCTTTTCGCCCATCCAAAAGTGCCCCCAAAGGAAGGCTTTGGGTACAAGTGAACTCCCCAGGGGAGCCTTTACGCAGCCCCACATGCAACTGGACCCTCCGGGTTCGCTGTTTCCGAGCATCCCTAAACGTAGCCCTAGCCGGCATCGGAGACGACTGAAAAATCAGGCCCCAGGAAATGCGTTACGAGCCCTTTTCTCCCATCCAAAAGTGCCCCCAAAGGAAGACTTTGGGTACAAGTGAACTCCCCAGGGGAGCCTTTACGCAGCCCCACATGCAACTGGACCCTCCGGGTTCGCTGTTCCTGAGCAAACCTAAACGTAGCCCTTGCCCTCATCGGAGACGAGTGAAAAATCAGGCCCACGGAAATGCGTTGCGAGGCACTTTGGACCATCCAAAAGTGCCCCGAAAGGAAGGCTTTGGGTACAAGTGAACTCCGCAGGGGAGCCTTTACGCAGCCCCACATACAACTGGACCCTCCGGGTTCGATTTTTCCGAGCAAACCTAAATAGAACCCTAGCCGGCATGGGAGAATCTGAAAAACCGGGCCCCAGAAAACACGTTGCAATCCCCTTTGGACCATCCAAAAGTGTCACCAAAGGAAGGCTTTGGGTACAAGTGAACTCCCCAGCGGAGCCTTTATGCAGCCCCACATGCAACTGGACCCTCCGGGTTCGCTGTTTCCGAGCATCCCTAAACATAGCCCTAGCCGGCATCGATGACGACTGAAAAATCAGGCCCCAGGAAATGCGTTACGAGCCCTTTTCGCCCATCCAAAAGTGCCCCCAAAGGAAGGCTTTGGGTACAAGTGAACTCCCCAGGGGAGCCTTTACGCAGCCCCACATGCAACTGGACTCTCCGGGTTCGCTGTTCCTGAGCAAACCTAAACGTAGCCCTAGAGGTCATCGGAGACGAGTGAAAAATCAGGCCCCAGGAAATGCGTTGAGAGCCACTTTGGACCATCCAAAAGTGCCCCCAAAGGAAGGCTTTGGGTACAAGTGAACTCTCCAGGGGAGACTTTACGCAGCTCCACATGCACCTTGACACTCCGTGTACGGTCTTTCACATTAAGGTTAAATATATCCCTAGCCGGAATGGGAGCAGACTGAAAAACCGGGCCCAGAAAACGCATTGCAAGCCCCTTTCGCCAATCCAAAAGTGCCCCCAAAAGAAGGCTTTGGGTAAAAGTGAACTCCCCAGGGGAGCCTTTACGCAGCACCACATGCAACTGGACCCTCCAGGTTCGCTGTTTCCGAGGAACCCTAAATATACCCCTAGCCGGCATGGGAGAAGACTGAAAAACCGGGCCCCAGAAAACGCGTTGCAAGCCCCTTTGGACCATCCAAAAGTGCCCCCAAAAAAAGGCTTTGGGTACATCTGAAGTTCCCAGGGGAGCGTTTACGCAGCCCCACATGCAACTGGACCCTCCGGGTTCGCTGTTTCCGAGCATCCCTAAACATAGCCCTAGCCGGCATCGAAGACCATCGAAAAATCAGTCCCCAGGAAACGCGATGCAAGCCCCTTTGGACCATCCAAAAGTGTCACAAAAGGAAGGCTTTGGGTACAAGTGAACTCCCCAGGGGAGCCTTTACGCAGCCCCACATGCAACTGGACCCTCCGGGTTCGCTGTTTCCGAGCATCCCTAAACATAGCCCTAGCCGGCATCGAAGACGACGGAAAAATCAGGCCCCAGGAAATGCGTTGCGAGCCCTTTTCGCCCATCCAAAAGTGCCCCCAAAGGAAGGCTTTGGGTACAAGTGAACTCCCCAGGGGAGCCTTTACGCAGCCCCACATGCAACTGGACTCTCCGGGTTCGCTGTTCCTGAGCAAACCTAAACGTAGCCCTAGCCGTCATCGGAGACGAGTGAAAAATCAGGCCCCAGGAAATGCGTTGCGAGCCCCTTTGGACCATCCAAAAGTGTCACCAAAGGCAGGCTTTGGGTACAAGTGAACTCCCCAGGGGAGCGTTTACGCAGCCCCACATGCAACTGGACCCTCCGGGTTAGCTGTTTCCGAGCATCCCTAAACATAGCCCTATCCGGCATCGAAGACGACGGAAAAATCAGGCCCCAGGAAATGCGTTCAGAGCCACTTTGGACCATCCAAAAGTGCCCCCATGTAGTGGGTTTACGTGGCAAGGTTTGGTAGCAGGGGGCCATAGGGGTGGTTTCTGTGAGAAAGATCTAGAAGCCGCCCCATGTTTGGGAAGGGCCCCGTTGTTTTCCAGATCTGAGCCAATAAGCGATGTTGTTTTGCGCCTCTGTGAGAGCATATTTAAGACAGGGAAAAAAACGCTGCGCCACACAGCAGCCGGGAGAGTCAAGGGAGTGAGAAACAGCCTTGCAGGTGCCAAGGTCAGTGTAGAAGGAGGGGGAGAGGTGCTCCAGGCGCCGGAGCAGAAGTCCCCTGCGGCCTGTGGTGAGGACCATGGTGAAGCAGGATGTCCCCCTGCAGCCCATGGAGTACCACGGTGGAGCAGGGTTTCACGCTGCAGCCCGTGGAGGAGACCACGGTGGAGCAGGTGGCCCTGCACCGACGGAGGCTGCCGCCTGTGGAAGACCCCTGCCGGAGCAGATTCCGGGCCGGACCTGTAGCCCGTGGAGAGGAGACCACGCAGGAGCAGGTGATCTGGCAGGAGCTGCTGCCCGTAGGGGAGCCAGGTTGGAGCAGTTTGCTCCTGAGGGATGGACCCCGTGGTACGGACCCATATCTGGAGCAGTTCTGGAAGAGCTGCTGCCTGTGGGAAGCCCACGCCGGATCAGTTCGTCAAGGACTGCATCCCGTGGGTGGGACCCCACAGCACAGGGGACGAGAGTGACCGAGAAGGAGCGGCAGAGAAGAAGTGCTGTAGACTGACCATAACCCCCATTCCCCCGTTCCCCTGCGCCGCTCGGGGGGGGAGGAGGTGGAAGAGGGTGGATGGGGGGGAGGCGCTTTTGGTTTCTTTCCTTTGTTTCTCACTTCTCTAGCTTGTTAGTAATGAGCAATAAATCTTACTATCTGTCTTCTTATGCTGAGTCTGGTTTGCCCGTTACACTAATTATTGCGTGATTTTCTCGTCCTTATCTCAATCCTTGAGCCCCTTTCACATATTTTCTCCCCATTCCTCTTTGAGGAGGGGGAGTGAGAGAGCGGCTGTGGTGGAGCTCGGCTGCCCACTCGAGCGGAACCACGACACCCCAATGGAAGGCTTTGGGTACAAGTGAACTCCCCAGGGGAGCCTTTACGCAGCCCCACATGCAACTGGACCCTCCGGGTTTGCTGTTTCCAAGCAACCCTAAATATATCCCTAGCCGGCATGGGAGAAGACTGAAAAACCGAGCCCCAGAAAACGTGTTGCAAGCCCCTTTGGACCATCCAAAAGTGTCACAAAAAGAAGGCTTTGGGTACAAGTGAACTCCCCAGGGGAGCCTTTACGCAGCCCCACATGCAACTGGACCCTTCGGGTTCGCTGTTTCCGAGCATCCCTAAACATAGCCCTAGCCAACAAAGAAGACAACTGAAAAATCAGTCACCCGGAAATGCGTTCCGAGGCCTTTTCTCCCATCCAAATGTGCCCCCAAAGGAATACTTTGGGTACAAGTGAACTCCCCAGGGGAGCCTTTACGCAGCCCCACATGCAACTGGACCCTTCGGGTTCGCTGTTTCCGAGCAACCCTAAATATACCCCTAGCCGGCATGGGAGAAGACTGAAAAACCGGGCCCCAGAAAAAGCGTTGCAAGCCCCTTTGGACCATCGAAAAGTGCCCCCAAAAAAAGGCTTTGGGTACATCTGAAGTTCCCAGGGGAGCGTTTACGCAGCCCCACATGCAACTGGACCCTCCGGGTTCGCTGTTCCTGAGCAAACCTAAACGTAGCCCTAGCCGTCATCGGAGACGAGTGAAAAATCAGGCCCCAGGAAATGCGTTGAGAGCCCCTTTGGACCATCCAAAAGTGTCACCAAAGGAAGGCTTTGGGTACAAGTGAACTCCCCAGGGGAGCCTTTACGCAGCCCCACATGCAACTGGACCCTCGGGGTTCGCTGTTCCTGAGCAAACCTAAACGTAGCCCTTGCCGTCATCGGAGACGACTGAAAAATCAGGCCCCAGGAAATGCGTTGCGAGCCCCTTTGGACCATCCAAACGTGCCCCCATAGGAAGGCTTTGGATACAAGTGAACTCCCCAGGGGAGCCTTTACGCAGCCCCACATGCAACTGCAACCTCCGGGTTCGCTGTTTCCGAACATCCCTAAACATAGCCCTAGCGGGCATCGAAGACGACTGAAAAATCAGGCCCCAGGAAATGCGTTGCAAGCCCCTTTGGACCATCCAAAAGTGCCCGCAAAGGAAGGCTTTGGGTACAAGTGAACTCCCCAGGGGAGCCTTTACGCAGCCCCACATGCAACTGGACCCTCCGGGTTCGCTGTTTCCGAGCATCCCTAAACATAGCCCTAGCCGGCATCGAAGACGACGGAAAAATCAGGCCCCAGGAAATGCGTTGCGAGCCCTTTTCGCCCATCCAAAAGTGCCCCCAAAGGAAGGCTTTGGGTACAAGTGAACTCCCCAGGGGAGCCTTTACGCAGCCCCACATGCAACTGGACTCTCCGGGTTCGCTGTTCCTGAGCAAACCTAAACGTAGCCCTAGCCGTCATCGGAGACGAGTGAAAAATCAGGCCCCAGGAAATGCGTTGCGAGCCCCTTTGGACCATCCAAAAGTGTCACCAAAGGAAGGCTTTGGGTACAAGTGAACTCCCCAGGGGAGCCTTTACGCAGCCCCACATGCAACTGGACCCTCCGGGTTCGCTGTTTCCGAGCATCCCTAAACATAGCCCTATCCGGCATCGAAGACGACGGAAAAATCAGGCCCCAGGAAATGCGTTCAGAGCCACTTTGGACCATCCAAAAGTGCCCCCATGTAGTGGGTTTACGTGGCAAGGTTTGGTAGCAGGGGGCCATAGGGGTGGTTTCTGTGAGAAAGATCTAGAAGCCGCCCCATGTTTGGGAAGGGCCCCGTTGTTTTCCAGATCTGAGCCAATAAGCGATGTTGTTTTGCGCCTCTGTGAGAGCATATTTAAGACAGGGAAAAAAACGCTGCGCCACACAGCAGCCGGGAGAGTCAAGGGAGTGAGAAACAGCCTTGCAGGTGCCAAGGTCAGTGTAGAAGGAGGGGGAGAGGTGCTCCAGGCGCCGGAGCAGAAGTCCCCTGCGGCCTGTGGTGAGGACCATGGTGAAGCAGGATGTCCCCCTGCAGCCCATGGAGTACCACGGTGGAGCAGGGTTTCACGCTGCAGCCCGTGGAGGAGACCACGGTGGAGCAGGTGGCCCTGCACCGACGGAGGCTGCCGCCTGTGGAAGACCCCTGCCGGAGCAGATTCCGGGCCGGACCTGTAGCCCGTGGAGAGGAGACCACGCAGGAGCAGGTGATCTGGCAGGAGCTGCTGCCCGTAGGGGAGCCAGGTTGGAGCAGTTTGCTCCTGAGGGATGGACCCCGTGGTACGGACCCATATCTGGAGCAGTTCTGGAAGAGCTGCTGCCTGTGGGAAGCCCACGCCGGATCAGTTCGTCAAGGACTGCATCCCGTGGGTGGGACCCCACAGCACAGGGGACGAGAGTGACCGAGAAGGAGCGGCAGAGAAGAAGTGCTGTAGACTGACCATAACCCCCATTCCCCCGTTCCCCTGCGCCGCTCGGGGGGGGAAGAGGTGGAAGAGGGTGGATGGGGGGGAGGCGCTTTTGGTTTCTTTCCTTTGTTTCTCACTTCTCTAGCTTGTTAGTAATGAGCAATAAATCTTACTATCTGTCTTCTTATGCTGAGTCTGGTTTGCCCGTTACACTAATTATTGCGTGATTTTCTCGTCCTTATCTCAATCCTTGAGCCCCTTTCACATATTTTCTCCCCATTCCTCTTTGAGGAGGGGGAGTGAGAGAGCGGCTGTGGTGGAGCTCGGCTGCCCACTCGAGCGGAACCACGACACCCCAATGGAAGGCTTTGGGTACAAGTGAACTCCCCAGGGGAGCCTTTACGCAGCCCCACATGCAACTGGACCCTCCGGGTTTGCTGTTTCCAAGCAACCCTAAATATATCCCTAGCCGGCAAGGGAGAAGACTGAAAAACCGAGCCCCAGAAAACGCGTTGCAAGCCCCTTTGGACCATCCAAAAGTGTCACAAAAAGAAGGCTTTGGGTACAAGTGAACTCCCCAGGGGAGCCTTTACGCAGCCCCACATGCAACTGGACCCTCCGGGTTCGCTGTTCCTGAGCAAACCTAAACGTAGCCCTAGCCGTCATCGGAGACGAGTGAAAAATCAGGCCCCAGGAAATGCGTTGAGAGCCCCTTTGGACCATCCAAAAGTGTCACCAAAGGAAGGCTTTGGGTACAAGTGAACTCCCCAGGGGAGCCTTTACGCAGCCCCACATGCAACTGGACCCTTCGGGTTCGCTGTTTCCGAGCATCCCTAAACATAGCCCTAGCCAACATCGAAGACAACTGAAAAATCAGTCCCCAGGAAATGCGTTCCGAGGCCTTTTCTCCAATCCAAATGTGCCCCCAAAGGAATACTTTGGGTACAAGTGAACTCCCCAGGGGAGCCTTTACGCAGCCCCACATACAACTGGACCCTCCGGGTTCGATTTTTCCGAGCAAACCTAAATAGAACCCTAGCCGGCATGGGAGAATCTGAAAAACCGGGCCCCAGAAAACACGTTGCAATCCCCTTTGGACCATCCAAAAGTGTCACCAAAGGAAGGCTTTGGGTACAAGTGAACTCCGCAGGGGAGACTTTACGCAGCCCCACATGCAACTGGACCCTCCGGGTTCGCTGTTTCCGAGCATCCCTAAACATAGCCCTAGCCGGCATCGGAGACGACTGAAAAATCAGGCCCCAGGAAATGCGTTACGAGCCCTTTTCTCCCATCCAAAAGTGCCCCCAAAGGAAGACTTTGGGTACAAGTGAACTCCCCAGGGGAGCCTTTACGCAGCCCCACATGCAACTGGACCCTCGGGGTTCGCTGTTCCTGAGCAAACCTAAACGTAGCCCTTGCCGTCATCGGAGACGAGTGAAAAATCAGGCCCCAGGAAATGCGTTGCGAGCCCCTTTGGACCATCCAAACGTGCCCCCATAGGAAGGCTTTGGATACAAGTGAACTCCCCAGGGGAGCCTTTACGCAGCCCCACATGCAACTGCAACCTCCGGGTTCGCTGTTTCCGAACATCCCTAAATATAGCCCTAGCGGGCATCGAAGACGACTGAAAAATCAGGCCCCAGGAAATGCGTTGCGAGCCACTTTGGACCATCCAAAAGTGCCCCGAAAGGAAGGCTTTGGGTACAAGTGAACTCCCCAGGGGAGCCTTTACGCAGCCCCACATACAACTGGACCCTCCGGGTTCGATTTTTCCGAGCAAACCTAAATAGAACCCTAGCCGGCATGGGAGAATCTGAAAAAACGGGCCCCAGAAAACACGTTGCAATCCCCTTTGGACCATCCAAAAGTGTCACCAAAGGAAGGCTTTGGGTACAAGTGAACTCCCCAGCGGAGCCTTTATGCAGCCCCACATGCAACTGGACGCTCCGGGTTCGCTGTTTCCGAGCATCCCTAAACGTAGCCCTAGCCGGCAAAGAAGACGACTGAAAAATCAGGCCCCAGGAAATGCGTTGCGAGCCCTTTTCGCCCATCCAAAAGTACCCCCAAAGGAAGGCTTTGGGTACAAGAGAACTCCCCAGGGGAGCCTTTACGCAGCCCCACATGCAACTGGACCCTCCGGGTTCGATTTTTCCGAGCAACCGTAAATATATCTCTAGCCGGAATGGGAGAAGACTGAAAACCCGGGCCCCAGAAAACGCGTTGCAAGCCCCTTTGGACCATCCAAAAGTGTCACCAAAGGAAGGCTTTGGGTACAAGTGAACTCCCCAGGGGAGCCTTTACGCAGCCCCACATGCAACTGGACCCTCCGGGTTCGCTGTTTCCGAGCGTCCCTAAACATAGCCCTAGCCGGCATCGAAGACAATCGAAAAATCAGTCCCCAGGAAACGCGATGCAAGCCCCTTTGGACCATCCAAAAGTGTCACAAAAGGAAGGCTTTGGGTACAAGTGAACTCCCCAGGGGAGCCTTTACGCAGCCCCACATGCAACTGGACCCTCCGGGTTCGCTGTTTCCGAGCATCCCTAAACATAGCCCTAGCCGGCATGGAAGACGACGGAAAAATCAGGCCCCAGGAAATGCGTTGCGAGCCCTTTTCGCCCATCCAAAAGTGCCCCCAAAGGAAGGCTTTGGGTACAAGTGAACTCCCCAGGGGAGCCTTTACGCAGCCCCACATGCAACTGGACCCTCCGGGTTCGCTGTTTCCGAGCATCCCTAAACGTAGCCCTAGCCGGCATCGGAGACGACTGAAAAATCAGGCCCCAGGAAATGCGTTACGAGCCCTTTTCTCCCATCCAAAAGTGCCCCCAAAGGAAGACTTTGGGTACAAGTGAACTCCCCAGGGGAGCCTTTACGCAGCCCCACATGCAACTGGACCCTCCGGGTTCGCTGTTCCTGAGCAAACCTAAACGTAGCCCTTGCCCTCATCGGAGACGAGTGAAAAATCAGGCCCACGGAAATGCGTTGCGAGGCACTTTGGACCATCCAAAAGTGCCCCGAAAGGAAGGCTTTGGGTACAAGTGAACTCCCCAGGGGAGCCTTTACGCAGCCCCACATACAACTGGACCCTCCGGGTTCGATTTTTCCGAGCAAACCTAAATAGAACCCTAGCCGGCATGGGAGAATCTGAAAAACCGGGCCCCAGAAAACACGTTGCAATCCCCTTTGGACCATCCAAAAGTGTCACCAAAGGAAGGCTTTGGGTACAAGTGAACTCCCCAGCGGAGCCTTTATGCAGCCCCACATGCAACTGGACCCTCCGGGTTCGCTGTTTCCGAGCATCCCTAAACATAGCCCTAGCCGGCATCGATGACGACTGAAAAATCAGGCCCCAGGAAATGCGTTACGAGCCCTTTTCGCCCATCCAAAAGTGCCCCCAAAGGAAGGCTTTGGGTACAAGTGAACTCCCCAGGGGAGCCTTTACGCAGCCCCACATGCAACTGGACTCTCCGGGTTCGCTGTTCCTGAGCAAACCTAAACGTAGCCCTAGAGGTCATCGGAGACGAGTGAAAAATCAGGCCCCAGGAAATGCGTTGAGAGCCACTTTGGACCATCCAAAAGTGCCCCCAAAGGAAGGCTTTGGGTACAAGTGAACTCCCCAGGGGAGCCTTTACGCAGCCCCACATGCAACTGGACCATTCGGGTTCGCTGTTTCCGAGCAACCCTAAATATATCCCTAGCCGGCATGGGAGAAGACTGAAAAACCGGGCCCCAGAAAACGCGTTGCAAGCCCCTTTGGACCATCGAAAAGTGCCCCCAAAAAAAGGCTTTGGGTACATCTGAAGTTCCCAGGGGAGCGTTTACGCAGCCCCACATGCAACTGGACCCTCCGGGTTCGCTGTTTCCGAGCATCCCTAAACATAGCCCTAGCCGGCATCGAAGACCATCGAAAAATCAGTCCCCATGAAATGCGTTGCGAGCCCTTTTCGCCCATCCAAAAGTGCCCCCAAAGGAAGGCTTTGGGTACAAGTGAACTCCCCAGGGGAGCCTTTACGCAGCCCCACATGCAACTGGACTCTCCGGGTTCGCTGTTCCTGAGCAAACCTAAACGTAGCCCTAGCCGTCATCGGAGACGAGTGAAAAATCAGGCCCCAGGAAATGCGTTGCGAGCCCCTTTGGACCATCCAAAAGTGTCACCAAAGGAAGGCTTTGGGTACAAGTGAACTCCCCAGGGGAGCCTTTACGCAGCCCCACATGCAACTGGACCCTCCGGGTTCGCTGTTTCCGAGCATCCCTAAACATAGCCCTATCCGGCATCGAAGACGACGGAAAAATCAGGCCCCAGGAAATTCGTTCAGAGCCACTTTGGACCATCCAAAAGTGCCCCCATGTAGTGGGTTTACGTGGCAAGGTTTGGTAGCAGGGGGCCATAGGGGTGGTTTCTGTGAGAAAGATCTAGAAGCCGCCCCATGTTTGGGAAGGGCCCCGTTGTTTTCCAGATCTGAGCCAATAAGCGATGTTGTTTTGCGCCTCTGTGAGAGCATATTTAAGACAGGGAAAAAAACGCTGCGCCACACAGCAGCCGGGAGAGTCAAGGGAGTGAGAAACAGCCTTGCAGGTGCCAAGGTCAGTGTAGAAGGAGGGGGAGAGGTGCTCCAGGCGCCGGAGCAGAAGTCCCCTGCGGCCTGTGGTGAGGACCATGGTGAAGCAGGATGTCCCCCTGCAGCCCATGGAGTACCACGGTGGAGCAGGGTTTCACGCTGCAGCCCGTGGAGGAGACCACGGTGGAGCAGGTGGCCCTGCACCGACGGAGGCTGCCGCCTGTGGAAGACCCCTGCCGGAGCAGATTCCGGGCCGGACCTGTAGCCCGTGGAGAGGAGACCACGCAGGAGCAGGTGATCTGGCAGGAGCTGCTGCCCGTAGGGGAGCCAGGTTGGAGCAGTTTGCTCCTGAGGGATGGACCCCGTGGTACGGACCCATATCTGGAGCAGTTCTGGAAGAGCTGCTGCCTGTGGGAAGCCCACGCCGGATCAGTTCGTCAAGGACTGCATCCCGTGGGTGGGACCCCACAGCACAGGGGACGAGAGTGACCGAGAAGGAGCGGCAGAGAAGAAGTGCTGTAGACTGACCATAACCCCCATTCCCCCGTTCCCCTGCGCCGCTCGGGGGGGGAAGAGGTGGAAGAGGGTGGATGGGGGGGAGGCGCTTTTGGTTTCTTTCCTTTGTTTCTCACTTCTCTAGCTTGTTAGTAATGAGCAATAAATCTTACTATCTGTCTTCTTATGCTGAGTCTGGTTTGCCCGTTACACTAATTATTGCGTGATTTTCTCGTCCTTATCTCAATCCTTGAGCCCCTTTCACATATTTTCTCCCCATTCCTCTTTGAGGAGGGGGAGTGAGAGAGCGGCTGTGGTGGAGCTCGGCTGCCCACTCGAGCGGAACCACGACACCCCAATGGAAGGCTTTGGGTACAAGTGAACTCCCCAGGGGAGCCTTTACGCAGCCCCACATGCAACTGGACCCTCCGGGTTTGCTGTTTCCAAGCAACCCTAAATATATCCCTAGCCGGCAAGGGAGAAGACTGAAAAACCGAGCCCCAGAAAACGCGTTGCAAGCCCCTTTGGACCATCCAAAAGTGTCACAAAAAGAAGGCTTTGGGTACAAGTGAACTCCCCAGGGGAGCCTTTACGCAGCCCCACATGCAACTGGACCCTCCGGGTTCGCTGTTCCTGAGCAAACCTAAACGTAGCCCTAGCCGTCATCGGAGACGAGTGAAAAATCAGGCCCCAGGAAATGCGTTGAGAGCCCCTTTGGACCATCCAAAAGTGTCACCAAAGGAAGGCTTTGGGTACAAGTGAACTCCCCAGGGGAGCCTTTACGCAGCCCCACATGCAACTGGACCCTTCGGGTTCGCTGTTTCCGAGCATCCCTAAACATAGCCCTAGCCAACATCGAAGACAACTGAAAAATCAGTCCCCAGGAAATGCGTTCCGAGGCCTTTTCTCCAATCCAAATGTGCCCCCAAAGGAATACTTTGGGTACAAGTGAACTCCCCAGGGGAGCCTTTACGCAGCCCCACATACAACTGGACCCTCCGGGTTCGATTTTTCCGAGCAAACCTAAATAGAACCCTAGCCGGCATGGGAGAATCTGAAAAACCGGGCCCCAGAAAACACGTTGCAATCCCCTTTGGACCATCCAAAAGTGTCACCAAAGGAAGGCTTTGGGTACAAGTGAACTCCGCAGGGGAGACTTTACGCAGCCCCACATGCAACTGGACCCTCCGGGTTCGCTGTTTCCGAGCATCCCTAAACATAGCCCTAGCCGGCATCGGAGACGACTGAAAAATCAGGCCCCAGGAAATGCGTTACGAGCCCTTTTCTCCCATCCAAAAGTGCCCCCAAAGGAAGACTTTGGGTACAAGTGAACTCCCCAGGGGAGCCTTTACGCAGCCCCACATGCAACTGGACCCTCGGGGTTCGCTGTTCCTGAGCAAACCTAAACGTAGCCCTTGCCGTCATCGGAGACGAGTGAAAAATCAGGCCCCAGGAAATGCGTTGCGAGCCCCTTTGGACCATCCAAACGTGCCCCCATAGGAAGGCTTTGGATACAAGTGAACTCCCCAGGGGAGCCTTTACGCAGCCCCACATGCAACTGCAACCTCCGGGTTCGCTGTTTCCGAACATCCCTAAATATAGCCCTAGCGGGCATCGAAGACGACTGAAAAATCAGGCCCCAGGAAATGCGTTGCGAGCCACTTTGGACCATCCAAAAGTGCCCCGAAAGGAAGGCTTTGGGTACAAGTGAACTCCCCAGGGGAGCCTTTACGCAGCCCCACATACAACTGGACCCTCCGGGTTCGATTTTTCCGAGCAAACCTAAATAGAACCCTAGCCGGCATGGGAGAATCTGAAAAAACGGGCCCCAGAAAACACGTTGCAATCCCCTTTGGACCATCCAAAAGTGTCACCAAAGGAAGGCTTTGGGTACAAGTGAACTCCCCAGCGGAGCCTTTATGCAGCCCCACATGCAACTGGACGCTCCGGGTTCGCTGTTTCCGAGCATCCCTAAACGTAGCCCTAGCCGGCAAAGAAGACGACTGAAAAATCAGGCCCCAGGAAATGCGTTGCGAGCCCTTTTCGCCCATCCAAAAGTACCCCCAAAGGAAGGCTTTGGGTACAAGAGAACTCCCCAGGGGAGCCTTTACGCAGCCCCACATGCAACTGGACCCTTCGGGTTCGATTTTTCCGAGCAACCGTAAATATATCTCTAGCCGGAATGGGAGAAGACTGAAAACCCGGGCCCCAGAAAACGCGTTGCAAGCCCCTTTGGACCATCCAAAAGTGTCACCAAAGGAAGGCTTTGGGTACAAGTGAACTCCCCAGGGGAGCCTTTACGCAGCCCCACATGCAACTGGACCCTCCGGGTTCGCTGTTTCCGAGCGTCCCTAAACATAGCCCTAGCCGGCATCGAAGACGACTGAAAAATCAGTCCCCAGGAAACGCGATGCAAGCCCCTTTGGACCATCCAAAAGTGTCACAAAAGGAAGGCTTTGGGTACAAGTGAACTCCCCAGGGGAGCCTTTACGCAGCCCCACATGCAACTGGACCCTCCGGGTTCGCTGTTTCCGAGCATCCCTAAACATAGCCCTAGCCGGCATGGAAGACGACGGAAAAATCAGGCCCCAGGAAATGCGTTGCGAGCCCTTTTCGCCCATCCAAAAGTGCCCCCAAAGGAAGGCTTTGGGTACAAGTGAACTCCCCAGGGGAGCCTTTACGCAGCCCCACATGCAACTGGACCCTCCGGGTTCGCTGTTTCCGAGCATCCCTAAACGTAGCCCTAGCCGGCATCGGAGACGACTGAAAAATCAGGCCCCAGGAAATGCGTTACGAGCCCTTTTCTCCCATCCAAAAGTGCCCCCAAAGGAAGACTTTGGGTACAAGTGAACTCCCCAGGGGAGCCTTTACGCAGCCCCACATGCAACTGGACCCTCCGGGTTCGCTGTTCCTGAGCAAACCTAAACGTAGCCCTTGCCCTCATCGGAGACGAGTGAAAAATCAGGCCCACGGAAATGCGTTGCGAGGCACTTTGGACCATCCAAAAGTGCCCCGAAAGGAAGGCTTTGGGTACAAGTGAACTCCCCAGGGGAGCCTTTACGCAGCCCCACATACAACTGGACCCTCCGGGTTCGGTTTTTCCGAGCAAACCTAAATAGAACCCTAGCCGGCATGGGAGAATCTGAAAAACCGGGCCCCAGAAAACACGTTGCAATCCCCTTTGGACCATCCAAAAGTGTCACCAAAGGAAGGCTTTGGGTACAAGTGAACTCCCCAGCGGAGCCTTTATGCAGCCCCACATGCAACTGGACCCTCCGGGTTCGCTGTTTCCGAGCATCCCTAAACATAGCCCTAGCCGGCATCGATGACGACTGAAAAATCAGGCCCCAGGAAATGCGTTACGAGCCCTTTTCGCCCATCCAAAAGTGCCCCCAAAGGAAGGCTTTGGGTACAAGTGAACTCCCCAGGGGAGCCTTTACGCAGCCCCACATGCAACTGGACTCTCCGGGTTCGCTGTTCCTGAGCAAACCTAAACGTAGCCCTAGAGGTCATCGGAGACGAGTGAAAAATCAGGCCCCAGGAAATGCGTTGAGAGCCACTTTGGACCATCCAAAAGTGCCCCCAAAGGAAGGCTTTGGGTACAAGTGAACTCCCCAGGGGAGCCTTTACGCAGCCCCACATGCAACTGGACCATTCGGGTTCGCTGTTTCCGAGCAACCCTAAATATACCCCTAGCCGGCATGGGAGAAGACTGAAAAACCGGGCCCCAGAAAACGCGTTGCAAGCCCCTTTGGACCATCGAAAAGTGCCCCCAAAAAAAGGCTTTGGGTACATCTGAAGTTCCCAGGGGAGCGTTTACGCAGCCCCACATGCAACTGGACCCTCCGGGTTCGCTGTTTCCGAGCATCCCTAAACATAGCCCTAGCCGGCATCGAAGACCATCGAAAAATCAGTCCCCAGGAAACGCGATGCAAGCCCCTTTGGACCATCCAAAAGTGTCACAAAAGGAAGGCTTTGGGTACAAGTGAACTCCCCAGGGGAGCCTTTACGCAGCCCCACATGCAACTGGACCCTCCGGGTTCGCTGTTTCCGAGCATCCCTAAACATAGCCCTAGCCGGCATCGAAGACGACGGAAAAATCAGGCCCCAGGAAATGCGTTGCGAGCCCTTTTCGCCCATCCAAAAGTACCCGAAAAGGAAGGCTTTGGGTACAAGTGAACTCCCCAGGGGAGCCTTTACGCAGCCTCACGTGCAACTGGACCCTCCGGTTTCGCTGTTCCTGAGCAAACCTAAACGTAGCCCTAGCCGTCATCGGAGACGGGTGAAAAATCAGGCCCCAGGAAATGCGTTGCTAGCCCCTTTGGACCATCCAAAAGTGTCACCAAAGGAAGGCTTTGGGTACAAGTGAACTCCCCAGGGGAGCCTTTACGCAGCCCCACATGCAACTGGACCCTCCGGGTTAGCTGTTTCCGAGCATCCCTAAACATAGCCCTATCCGGCATCGAAGACGACGGAAAAATCAGGCCCCAGGAAATGCGTTCAGAGCCCCTTTGGACCATCCAAAAGTGCCCCCATGTAGTGGGTTTACGTGGCAAGGTTTGGTAGCAGGGGGCCATAGGGGTGGTTTCTGTGAGAAAGATCTAGAAGCCGCCCCATGTTTGGGAAGGGCCCCGTTGTTTTCCAGATCTGAGCCAATAAGCGATGTTGTTTTGCGCCTCTGTGAGAGCATATTTAAGACAGGGAAAAAAACGCTGCGCCACACAGCAGCCGGGAGAGTCAAGGGAGTGAGAAACAGCCTTGCAGGTGCCAAGGTCAGTGTAGAAGGAGGGGGAGAGGTGCTCCAGGCGCCGGAGCAGAAGTCCCCTGCGGCCTGTGGTGAGGACCATGGTGAAGCAGGATGTCCCCCTGCAGCCCATGGAGTACCACGGTGGAGCAGGGTTTCACGCTGCAGCCCGTGGAGGAGACCACGGTGGAGCAGGTGGCCCTGCACCGACGGAGGCTGCCGCCTGTGGAAGACCCCTGCCGGAGCAGATTCCGGGCCGGACCTGTAGCCCGTGGAGAGGAGACCACGCAGGAGCAGGTGATCTGGCAGGAGCTGCTGCCCGTAGGGGAGCCAGGTTGGAGCAGTTTGCTCCTGAGGGATGGACCCCGTGGTACGGACCCATATCTGGAGCAGTTCTGGAAGAGCTGCTGCCTGTGGGAAGCCCACGCCGGATCAGTTCGTCAAGGACTGCATCCCGTGGGTGGGACCCCACAGCACAGGGGACGAGAGTGACCGAGAAGGAGCGGCAGAGAAGAAGTGCTGTAGACTGACCATAACCCCCATTCCCCCGTTCCCCTGCGCCGCTCGGGGGGGGAGGAGGTGGAAGAGGGTGGATGGGGGGGAGGCGCTTTTGGTTTCTTTCCTTTGTTTCTCACTTCTCTAGCTTGTTAGTAATGAGCAATAAATCTTACTATCTGTCTTCTTATGCTGAGTCTGGTTTGCCCGTTACACTAATTATTGCGTGATTTTCTCGTCCTTATCTCAATCCTTGAGCCCCTTTCACATATTTTCTCCCCATTCCTCTTTGAGGAGGGGGAGTGAGAGAGCGGCTGTGGTGGAGCTCGGCTGCCCACTCGAGCGGAACCACGACACCCCAATGGAAGGCTTTGGGTACAAGTGAACTCCCCAGGGGAGCCTTTACGCAGCCCCACATGCAACTGGACCCTCCGGGTTTGCTGTTTCCAAGCAACCCTAAATATATCCCTAGCCGGCAAGGGAGAAGACTGAAAAACCGAGCCCCAGAAAACGCGTTGCAAGCCCCTTTGGACCATCCAAAAGTGTCACAAAAAGAAGGCTTTGGATACAAGTGAACTCCCCAGGGGAGCCTTTACGCAGCCCCACATGCAACTGGACCCTTTGGGTTCGCTGTTTCCGAGCATCCCTAAACATAGCCCTAGCCAACAAAGAAGACAACTGAAAAATCAGTCCCCCGGAAATGCGTTCCGAGGCCTTTTCTCCCATCCAAATGTGCCTCCAAAGGAATACTTTGGGTACAAGTGAACTCCCCAGGGGAGCCTTTACGCAGCCCCACATGCAACTGGACCCTTCGGGTTCGCTGTTTCCGAGCAACCCTAAATATACCCCTAGCCGGCATGGGAGAAGACTGAAAAACCGGGCCCCAGAAAAAGCGTTGCAAGCCCCTTTGGACCATCCAAAAGTGCCCCCAAAAAAAGGCTTTGGGTACATCTGAAGTTCCCAGGGGAGCGTTTACGCAGCCCCACATGCAACTGGACCCTCCGGGTTCGCTGTTCCTGAGCAAACCTAAACGTAGCCCTAGCCGTCATCGGAGACGAGTGAAAAATCAGGCCCCAGGAAATGCGTTGAGAGCCCCTTTGGACCATCCAAAAGTGTCACCAAAGGAAGGCTTTGGGTACAAGTGAACTCCCCAGGGGAGCCTTTACGCAGCCCCACATGCAACTGGACCCTTCGGGTTCGCTGTTTCCGAGCATCCCTAAACATACCCCTAGCCAACATCGAAGACAACTGAAAAATCAGTCCCCAGGAAATGCGTTCCGAGGCCTTTTCTCCAATCCAAATGTGCCCCCAAAGGAATACTTTGGGTACAAGTGAACTCCCCAGGGGAGCCTTTACGCAGCCCCACATACAACTGGACCCTCCGGGTTCGATTTTTCCGAGCAAACCTAAATAGAACCCTAGCCGGCATGGGAGAATCTGAAAAACCGGGCCCCAGAAAACACGTTGCAATCCCCTTTGGACCATCCAAAAGTGTCACCAAAGGAAGGCTTTGGGTACAAGTGAACTCCGCAGGGGAGACTTTACGCAGCCCCACATGCAACTGGACCCTCCGGGTTCGCTGTTTCCGAGCATCCCTAAACATAGCCCTAGCCGGCATCGGAGACGACTGAAAAATCAGGCCCCAGGAAATGCGTTACGAGCCCTTTTCTCCCATCCAAAAGTGCCCCCAAAGGAAGACTTTGGGTACAAGTGAACTCCCCAGGGGAGCCTTTACGCAGCCCCACATGCAACTGGACCCTCGGGGTTCGCTGTTCCTGAGCAAACCTAAACGTAGCCCTTGCCGTCATCGGAGACGAGTGAAAAATCAGGCCCCAGGAAATGCGTTGCGAGCCCCTTTGGACCATCCAAACGTGCCCCCATAGGAAGGCTTTGGATACAAGTGAACTCCCCAGGGGAGCCTTTACGCAGCCCCACATGCAACTGCAACCTCCGGGTTCGCTGTTTCCGAACATCCCTAAACATAGCCCTAGCCGGCATCGATGACGACTGAAAAATCAGGCCCCAGGAAATGCGTTACGAGCCCTTTTCGCCCATCCAAAAGTGCCCCCAAAGGAAGGCTTTGGGTACAAGTGAACTCCCCAGGGGAGCCTTTACGCAGCCCCACATGCAACTGGACTCTCCGGGTTCGCTGTTCCTGAGCAAACCTAAACGTAGCCCTAGAGGTCATCGGAGACGAGTGAAAAATCAGGCCCCAGGAAATGCGTTGAGAGCCACTTTGGACCATCCAAAAGTGCCCCCAAAGGAAGGCTTTGGGTACAAGTGAACTCCCCAGGGGAGCCTTTACGCAGCCCCACATGCAACTGGACCCTTCGGGTTCGCTGTTTCCGAGCAACCCTAAATATACCCCTAGCCGGCATGGGAGAAGACTGAAAATCCGGGCCCCAGAAAACGCGTTGCAAGCCCCTTTGGACCATCGAAAAGTGCCCCCAAAAAAAGGCTTTGGGTACATCTGAAGTTCCCAGGGGAGCGTTTACGCAGCCCCACATGCAACTGGACCCTCCGGGTTCGCTGTTTCCGAGCATCCCTAAACATACCCCTAGCCAACATCGAAGACGACGGAAAAATCAGGCCCCAGGAAATGCGTTCCGAGGCCTTTTCTCCAATCCAAATGTGCCCCCAAAGGAATACTTTGGGTACAAGTGAACTCCCCAGGGGAGCCTTTACGCAGCCCCACATACAACTGGACCCTCCGGGTTCGATTTTTCCGAGCAAACCTAAATAGAACCCTAGCCGGCATGGGAGAATCTGAAAAACCGGGCCCCAGAAAACACGTTGCAATCCCCTTTGGACCATCCAAAAGTGTCACCAAAGGAAGGCTTTGGGTACAAGTGAACTCCCCAGCGGAGCCTTTATGCAGCCCCACATGCAACTGGACCCTCCGGGTTCGCTGTTTCCGAGCATCCCTAAACGTAGCCCTAGCCGGCAAAGAAGACGACTGAAAAATCAGGCCCCAGGAAATGCGTTGCGAGCCCTTTTCGCCCATCCAAAAGTACCCCCAAAGGAAGGCTTTGGGTACAAGAGAACTCCCCAGGGGAGCCTTTACGCAGCCCCACATGCAACTGGACCCTTCGGGTTCGATTTTTCCGAGCAACCGTAAATATATCTCTAGCCGGAATGGGAGAAGACTGAAAACCCGGGCCCCAGAAAACGCGTTGCAAGCCCCTTTGGACCACCAAAAAGTGTCACCAAAGGAAGGCTTTGGGTACAAGTGAACTCCCCAGGGGAGCCTTTACGCAGCCCCACATGCAACTGGACCCTCCGGGTTCGCTGTTTCCGAGCATCCCTAAACGTAGCCCTAGCCGGCATCGATGACGACTGAAAAATCAGGCCCCAGGAAATGCGTTACGAGCCCTTTTCGCCCATCCAAAAGTGCCCCCAAAGGAAGGCTTTGGGTACAAGTGAACTCCCCAGGGGAGCCTTTACGCAGCCCCACATGCAACTGGACCCTTCGGGTTCGCTGTTTCCGAGCAACCCTAAATATACCCCTAGCCGGCATGGGAGAAGACTGAAAAACCGGGCCCCAGAAAACGCGTTGCAAGCCCCTTTGGACCATCGAAAAGTGCCCCCAAAAAAAGGCTTTGGGTACATCTGAAGTTCCCAGGGGAGCGTTTACGCAGCCCCACATGCAACTGGACCCTCCGGGTTCGCTGTTTCCGAGCGTCCCTAAACATAGCCCTAGCCGGCATCGAAGACAATCGAAAAATCAGTCCCCAGGAAACGCGATGCAAGCCCCTTTGGACCATCCAAAAGTGTCACAAAAGGAAGGCTTTGGGTACAAGTGAACTCCCCAGGGGAGCCTTTACGCAGCCCCACATGCAACTGGACCCTCCGGGTTCGCTGTTCCTGAGCAAACCTAAACGTAGCCCTTGCCCTCATCGGAGACGAGTGAAAAATCAGGCCCACGGAAATGCGTTGCGAGCCCCTTTGGACCATCCAAACGTGCCCCCAAAGGAAGGCTTTGGATACAAGTGAACTCCCCAGGGGAGCCTTTACGCAGCCCCACATGCAACTGGACCCTCCGGGTTCGCTGTTTCCGAGCATCCCTAAACATAGCCCTAGCCGGCATCGATGACGACTGAAAAATCAGGCCCCAGGAAATGCGTTACGAGCCCTTTTCGCTCATCCAAAAGTGCCCCCAAAGGAAGGCTTTGGGTACAAGTGAACTCCGCAGGGGAGCCTTTACGCAGCCCCACATGCAACTGGACCCTCCGGGTTCGCTGTTTCCGAGCATCCCTAAACATAGCCCTATCCGGCATCGAAGACGACGGAAAAATCAGGCCCCAGGAAATGCGTTGCGAGCCCTTTTCGCCCATCCAAAAGTGCCCCCAAAGGAAGGCTTTGGGTACAAGTGAACTCCGCAGGGGAGCCTTTACGCAGCCCCACATGCAACTGGACCCTCCGGGTTCGCTGTTTCCGAGCATCCCTAAACGTAGCCCTAGCCGGCATCGGAGACGACTGAAAAATCAGGCCCCAGGAAATGCGTTACGAGCCCTTTTCTCCCATCCAAAAGTGCCCCCAAAGGAAGACTTTGGGTACAAGTGAACTCCCCAGGGGAGCCTTTACGCAGCCCCACATGCAACTGGACCCTCCGGGTTCGCTGTTCCTGAGCAAACCTAAACGTAGCCCTTGCCCTCATCGGAGACGAGTGAAAAATCAGGCCCACGGAAATGCGTTGCGAGCCCCTTTGGACCATCCAAACGTGCCCCCAAAGGAAGGCTTTGGATACAAGTGAACTCCCCAGGGGAGCCTTTACGCAGCCCCACATGCAACTGGACCCTCCGGGTTCGCTGTTTCCGAGCATCCCTAAACATAGCCCTAGCCGGCATCGATGACGACTGAAAAATCAGGCCCCAGGAAATGCGTTACGAGCCCTTTTCGCTCATCCAAAAGTGCCCCCAAAGGAAGGCTTTGGGTACAAGTGAACTCCCCAGGGGAGCCTTTACGCAGCCCCACATGCAACTGGACTCTCCGGGTTCGCTGTTCCTGAGCAAACCTAAACGTAGCCCTAGAGGTCATCGGAGACGAGTGAAAAATCAGGCCCCAGGAAATGCGTTGCGAGGCACTTTGGACCATCCAAAAGTGCCCCGAAAGGAAGGCTTTGGGTACAAGTGAACTCCCCAGGGGAGCCTTTACGCAGCCCCACATACAACTGGACCCTCCGGGTTCGATTTTTCCGAGGAAACCTAAATAGAACCCTAGCCGGCATGGGAGAATCTGAAAAAACGGGCCCCAGAAAACACGTTGCAATCCCCTTTGGACCATCCAAAAGTGTCACCAAAGGAAGGCTTTGGGTACAAGTGAACTCCCCAGCGGAGCCTTTATGCAGCCCCACATGCAACTGGACCCTCCGGGTTCGCTGTTTCCGAGCATCCCTAAACATAGCCCTAGCCGGCATCGATGACGACTGAAAAATCAGGCCCCAGGAAATGCGTTACGAGCCCTTTTCGCCCATCCAAAAGTGCCCCCAAAGGAAGGCTTTGGGTACAAGTGAACTCCCCAGGGGAGCCTTTACGCAGCCCCACATGCAACTGGACTCTCCGGGTTCGCTGTTCCTGAGCAAACCTAAACGTAGCCCTAGAGGTCATCGGAGACGAGTGAAAAATCAGGCCCCAGGAAATGCGTTGAGAGCCACTTTGGACCATCCAAAAGTGCCCCCAAAGGAAGGCTTTGGGTACAAGTGAACTCCCCAGGGGAGCCTTTACGCAGCCCCACATGCAACTGGACCCTTCGGGTTCGCTGTTTCCGAGCAACCCTAAATATACCCCTAGCCGGCATGGGAGAAGACTGAAAATCCGGGCCCCAGAAAACGCGTTGCAAGCCCCTTTGGACCATCGAAAAGTGCCCCCAAAAAAAGGCTTTGGGTACATCTGAAGTTCCCAGGGGAGCGTTTACGCAGCCCCACATGCAACTGGACCCTCCGGGTTCGCTGTTTCCGAGCATCCCTAAACATAGCCCTAGCCGGCATCGAAGACCATCGAAAAATCAGTCCCCAGGAAACGCGATGCAAGCCCCTTTGGACCATCCAAAAGTGTCACAAAAGGAAGGCTTTGGGTACAAGTGAACTCCCCAGGGGAGCCTTTACGCAGCCCCACATGCAACTGGACCCTCCGGGTTCGCTGTTTCCGAGCATCCCTAAACATAGCCCTATCCGGCATCGAAGACGACGGAAAAATCAGGCCCCAGGAAATGCGTTGCGAGCCCTTTTCGCCCATCCAAAAGTACACCAAAAGGAAGGCTTTGGGTACAAGTGAACTCCCCAGGGGAGCCTTTACGCAGCCTCACGTGCAACTGGACCCTCCGGTTTCGCTGTTCCTGAGCAAACCTAAACGTAGCCCTAGCCGTCATCGGAGACGGGTGAAAAATCAGGCCCACGGAAATGCGTTGCTAGCCCCTTTGGACCATCCAAAAGTGCCCCCAAAGGCAGGCTTTGGGTAAAAGTGAACTCCCCAGGGGAGCCTTTACGCAGCCCCACATGCAACTGCAACCTCCGGGTTCGCTGTTTCCGAACATCCCTAAACATAGCCCTAGCGGGCATCGAAGACGACTGAAAAATCAGGCCCCAGGAAATGCGTTGCGAGCCCTTTTCGCCCATCCAAAAGTGCCCCCAAAGGAAGGCTTTGGGTACAAGTGAACTCCCCAGGGGAGACTTTACGCAGCTCCACATGCACCTTGACACTCCGTGTACGGTCTTTCACATTAAGGTTAAATATATCCCTAGCCGGAATGGGAGCAGACTGAAAAACCGGGCCCAGAAAACGCATTGCAAGCCCCTTTCGCCAATCCAAAAGTGCCCCCAAAAGAAGGCTTTGGGTAAAAGTGAACTCCCCAGGGGAGCCTTTACGCAGCACCACATGCAACTGGACCCTCCAGGTTCGCTGTTTCCGAGGAACCCTAAATATACCCCTAGCCGGCATGGGAGAAGACTGAAAATCCGGGCCCCAGAAAACGCGTTGCAAGCCCCTTTGGACCATCCAAAAGTGCCCCCAAAAAAAGGCTTTGGGTACATCTGAAGTTCCCAGGGGAGCGTTTACGCAGCCCCACATGCAACTGGACCCTCCGGGTTCGCTGTTTCCGAGCATCCCTAAACGTAGCCCTAGCCGGCATCGAAGACCATCGAAAAATCAGTCCCCAGGAAACGCGATGCAAGCCCCTTTGGACCATCCAAAAGTGTCACAAAAGGAAGGCTTTGGGTACAAGTGAACTCCCCAGGGGAGCCTTTACGCAGCCCCACATGCAACTGGACCCTCCGGGTTCGCTGTTTCCGAGCATCCCTAAACATAGCCCTAGCCGGCATCGAAGACGACGGAAAAATCAGGCCCCAGGAAATGCGTTGCGAGCCCTTTTCGCCCATCCAAAAGTGCCCCCAAAGGAAGGCTTTGGGTACAAGTGAACTCCCCAGGGGAGCCTTTACGCAGCCCCACATGCAACTGGACTCTCCGGGTTCGCTGTTCCTGAGCAAACCTAAACGTAGCCCTAGCCGTCATCGGAGACGAGTGAAAAATCAGGCCCCAGGAAATGCGTTGCGAGCCCCTTTGGACCATCCAAAAGTGTCACCAAAGGCAGGCTTTGGGTACAAGTGAACTCCCCAGGGGAGCCTTTACGCAGCCCCACATGCAACTGGACCCTCCGGGTTAGCTGTTTCCGAGCATCCCTAAACATAGCCCTATCCGGCATCGAAGACGACGGAAAAATCAGGCCCCAGGAAATGCGTTCAGAGCCACTTTGGACCATCCAAAAGTGCCCCCATGTAGTGGGTTTACGTGGCAAGGTTTGGTAGCAGGGGGCCATAGGGGTGGTTTCTGTGAGAAAGATCTAGAAGCCGCCCCATGTTTGGGAAGGGCCCCGTTGTTTTCCAGATCTGAGCCAATAAGCGATGTTGTTTTGCGCCTCTGTGAGAGCATATTTAAGACAGGGAAAAAAACGCTGCGCCACACAGCAGCCGGGAGAGTCAAGGGAGTGAGAAACAGCCTTGCAGGTGCCAAGGTCAGTGTAGAAGGAGGGGGAGAGGTGCTCCAGGCGCCGGAGCAGAAGTCCCCTGCGGCCTGTGGTGAGGACCATGGTGAAGCAGGATGTCCCCCTGCAGCCCATGGAGTACCACGGTGGAGCAGGGTTTCACGCTGCAGCCCGTGGAGGAGACCACGGTGGAGCAGGTGGCCCTGCACCGACGGAGGCTGCCGCCTGTGGAAGACCCCTGCCGGAGCAGATTCCGGGCCGGACCTGTAGCCCGTGGAGAGGAGACCACGCAGGAGCAGGTGATCTGGCAGGAGCTGCTGCCCGTAGGGGAGCCAGGTTGGAGCAGTTTGCTCCTGAGGGATGGACCCCGTGGTACGGACCCATATCTGGAGCAGTTCTGGAAGAGCTGCTGCCTGTGGGAAGCCCACGCCGGATCAGTTCGTCAAGGACTGCATCCCGTGGGTGGGACCCCACAGCACAGGGGACGAGAGTGACCGAGAAGGAGCGGCAGAGAAGAAGTGCTGTAGACTGACCATAACCCCCATTCCCCCGTTCCCCTGCGCCGCTCGGGGGGGGAGGAGGTGGAAGAGGGTGGATGGGGGGGAGGCGCTTTTGGTTTCTTTCCTTTGTTTCTCACTTCTCTAGCTTGTTAGTAATGAGCAATAAATCTTACTATCTGTCTTCTTATGCTGAGTCTGGTTTGCCCGTTACACTAATTATTGCGTGATTTTCTCGTCCTTATCTCAATCCTTGAGCCCCTTTCACATATTTTCTCCCCATTCCTCTTTGAGGAGGGGGAGTGAGAGAGCGGCTGTGGTGGAGCTCGGCTGCCCACTCGAGCGGAACCACGACACCCCAATGGAAGGCTTTGGGTACAAGTGAACTCCCCAGGGGAGCCTTTACGCAGCCCCACATGCAACTGGACCCTCCGGGTTTGCTGTTTCCAAGCAACCGTAAATATATCCCTAGCCGGCATGGGAGAAGACTGAAAAACCAAGCCCCAGAAAACGCGTTGCAAGCCCCTTTGGACCATGCAAAAGTGTCACAAAAAGAAGGCTTTGGGTACAAGTGAACTCCCCAGGGGAGCCTTTACGCAGCCCCACATGCAACTGGACCCTCCGGGTTCGCTGTTCCTGAGCAAACCTAAACGTAGCCCTAGCCGTCATCGGAGACGAGTGAAAAATCAGGCCCCAGGAAATGCGTTGAGAGCCCCTTTGGACCATCCAAAAGTGTCACCAAAGGAAGGCTTTGGGTACAAGTGAACTCCCCAGGGGAGCCTTTACGCAGCCCCACATGCAACTGGACCCTTCGGGTTCGCTGTTTCCGAGCATCCCTAAACATAGCCCTAGCCAACATCGAAGACAACTGAAAAATCAGTCCCCAGGAAATGCGTTCCGAGGCCTTTTCTCCAATCCAAATGTGCCCCCAAAGGAATACTTTGGGTACAAGTGAACTCACCAGGGGAGCCTTTACGCAGCCCCACATACAACTGGACCCTCCGGGTTCGATTTTTCCGAGCAAACCTAAATAGAACCCTAGCCGGCATGGGAGAATCTGAAAAACCGGGCCCCAGAAAACACGTTGCAATCCCCTTTGGACCATCCAAGAGTGTCACCAAAGGAAGGCTTTGGGTACAAGTGAACTCCGCAGGGGAGACTTTACGCAGCCCCACATGCAACTGGACCCTCCGGGTTCGCTGTTTCCGAGCATCCCTAAACATAGCCCTAGCCGACATCGGAGACGACTGAAAAATCAGGCCCCAGGAAATGCGTTACGAGCCCTTTTCGCCCATCCAAAAGTGCCCCCAAAGGAAGACTTTGGGTACAAGTGAACTCCCCAGGGGAGCCTTTACGTAGCCCCACATGCAACTGGACCCTCGGGGTTCGCTGTTCCTGAGCAAACCTAAACGTAGCCCTTGCCGTCATCGGAGACGAGTGAAAAATCAGGCCCCAGGAAATGCGTTGCGAGCCCCTTTGGACCATCCAAACGTGCCCCCATAGGAAGGCTTTGGATACAAGTGAACTCCCCAGGGGAGCCTTTACGCAGCCCCACATGCAACTGCAACCTCCGGGTTCGCTGTTTCCGAACATCCCTAAACATAGCCCTAGCGGGCATCGAAGACGACTGAAAAATCTGGCCCCAGGAAATGCGTTGCAAGCCCCTTTGGACCATCCAAAAGTGCCCGCAAAGGAAGGCTTTGGGTACAAGTGATCTACCCAGGAGAGCCTTTACGCAGCCCCACATGCAACTGGACCCTCCGGGTTCGCTGTTTCCGAGCATCCCTAAACATAGCCCTAGCCGGCATCGATGACGACTGAAAAATCAGGCCCCAGGAAATGCGTTACGAGCCCTTTTCGCCCATCCAAAAGTGCCCCCAAAGGAAGGCTTTGGGTACAAGTGAACTCCCCAGGGGAGCCTTTACGCAGCCCCACATGCAACTGGACTCTCCGGGTTCGCTGTTCCTGAGCAAACCTAAACGTAGCCCTAGACGTCATCGGAGACGAGTGAAAAATCAGGCCCCAGGAAATGCGTTGCGAGCCACTTTGGACCATCCAAAAGTGCCCCCAAAGGAAGGCTTTGGGTACAAGTGAACTCCCCAGGGGAGCCTTTACGCAGCCCCACATACAACTGGACCCTCCGGGTTCGATTTTTCCGAGCAAACCTAAATAGAACCCTAGCCGGCATGGGAGAATCTGAAAAACCGGGCCCCAGAAAACACATTGCAATCCCCTTTGGACCATCCAAAAGTGTCACCAAAGGAAGGCTTTGGGTACAAGTGAACTCCCCAGCGGAGCCTTTATGCAGCCCCACATGCAACTGGACCCTCCGGGTTCGCTGTTTCCGAGCATCCCTAAACGTAGCCCTAGCCGGCAAAGAAGACGACTGAAAAATCAGGCCCCAGGAAATGCGTTGCGAGCCCTTTTCGCCCATCCAAAAGTACCCCCAAAGGAAGGCTTTGGGTACAAGAGAACTCCCCAGGGGAGCCTTTACGCAGCCCCACATGCAACTGGACCCTTCGGGTTCGATTTTTCCGAGCAACCGTAAATATATCTCTAGCCGGAATGGGAGAAAACTGAAAACCTGGGCCCCAGAAAACGCGTTGCAAGCCCCTTTGGACCACCCAAAAGTGTCACCAAAGGAAGGCTTTGGGTACAAGTGAACTCCCCAGGGGAGCCTTTACGCAGCCCCACATGCAACTGGACCCTCCAGGTTCGCTGTTTCCGAGCATCCCTAAACATAGCCCTAGCCGGCATCGATGACGACTGAAAAATCAGGCCCCAGGAAATGCGTTACGAGCCCTTTTCGCCCATCCAAAAGTGCCCCCAAAGGAAGGCTTTGGGTACAAGTGAACTCCCCAGGGGAGCCTTTACGCAGCCCCACATGCAACTGGACCCTTCGGGTTCGCTGTTTCCGAGCAACCCTAAATATACCCCTAGCCGGCATGGGAGAAGACTGAAAAACCGGGCCCCAGAAAACGCGTTGCAAGCCCCTTTGGACCATCGAAAAGTGCCCCCAAAAAAAGGCTTTGGGTACATCTGAAGTTCCCAGGGGAGCGTTTACGCAGCCCCACATGCAACTGGACCCTCCGGGTTCGCTGTTTCCGAGCATCCCTAAACATAGCCCTAGCCGGCATCGAAGACAATCGAAAAATCAGTCCCCAGGAAACGCGATGCAAGCCCCTTTGGACCATCCAAAAGTGTCACAAAAGGAAGGCTTTGGGTACAAGTGAACTCCCCAGGGGAGCCTTTACGCAGCCCCACATGCAACTGGACCCTCCGGGTTCGCTTTTTCCGACCATCCCTAAACAAAGCCCTAGCCGGCATCGAAGACGACGGAAAAATCAGGCCCCAGGAAATGCGTTGCGAGCCCTTTTCGCCCATCCAAAAGTGCCCCCAAAGGAAGGCTTTGGGTACAAGTGAACTCCCCAGGGGAGCCTTTACGCAGCCCCACATGCAACTGGACCCTCCGGGTTCGCTGTTTCCGAGCATCCCTAAACGTAGCCCTAGCCGGCATCGGAGACGACTGAAAAATCAGGCCCCAGGAAATGCGTTACGAGCCCTTTTCTCCCATCCAAAAGTGCCCCCAAAGGAAGGCTTTGGATACAAGTGAACTCCCCAGGGGAGCCTTTACGCAGCCCCACATGCAACTGGACCCTCCGGGTTCGCTGTTCCTGAGCAAACCTAAACGTAGCCCTTGCCCTCATCGGAGACGAGTGAAAAATCAGGCCCACGGAAATGCGTTGCGAGCCCCTTTGGACCATCCAAACGTGCCCCCAAAGGAAGGCTTTGGATACAAGTGAACTCCCCAGGGGAGCCTTTACGCAGCCCCACATGCAACTGGACTCTCCGGGTTCGCTGTTCCTGAGCAAACCTAAACGTAGCCCTAGAGGTCATCGGAGACGAGTGAAAAATCAGGCCCCAGGAAATGCGTTGAGAGCCACTTTGGACCATCCAAAAGTGCCCCGAAAGGAAGGCTTTGGGTACAAGTGAACTCCCCAGGGGAGCCTTTACGCAGCCCCACATACAACTGGACCCTCCGGGTTCGATTTTTCCGAGCAAACCTAAATAGAACCCTAGCCGGCATGGGAGAATCTGAAAAACCGGGCCGCAGAAAACACGTTGCAATCCCCTTTGGACCATCCAAAAGTGTCACCAAAGGAAGGCTTTGGGTACAAGTGAACTCCCCAGCGGAGCCTTTATGCAGTCCCACATGCAACTGGACCCTCCGGGTTCGCTGTTTCCGAACATCCCTAAACGTAGCCCTAGCCGGCATCGATGACGACTGAAAAATCAGGCCCCAGGAAATGCGTTACGAGCCCTTTTCGCCCATCCAAAAGTGCCCCCAAAGGAAGGCTTTGGGTACAAGTAAACTCCCCAGGGGAGCCTTTACGCAGCCCCACATGCAACTGGACTCTCCGGGTTCGCTGTTCCTGAGCAAACCTAAACGTAGCCCTAGACGTCATCGGAGACGAGTGAAAAATCAGGCCCCAGGAAATGCGTTGAGAGCCACTTTGGACCATCCAAAAGTGCCCCCAAAGGAAGGCTTTGGGTACAAGTGAACTCCCCAGGGGAGCCTTTACGCAGCCCCACATGCAACTGGACCCTTCGGGTTCGCTGTTTCCGAGCAACCCTAAATATACCCCTAGCCGGCATGGGAGAAGACTGAAAAACCGGGCCCCAGAAAACGCGTTGCAAGCCCCTTTGGACCATCGAAAAGTGCCCCCAAAAAAAGGCTTTGGGTACATCTGAAGTTCCCAGGGGAGCGTTTACGCAGCCCCACATGCAACTGGACCCTCCGGGTTCGCTGTTTCCGAGCATCCCTAAACATAGCCCTAGCCGGCATCGAAGACCATCGAAAAATCAGTCCCCAGGAAACGCGATGCAAGCCCCTTTGGACCATCCAAAAGTGTCACAAAAGGAAGGCTTTGGGTACAAGTGAACTCCCCAGGGGAGCCTTTACGCAGCCCCACATGCAACTAGACCCTCCGGGTTCGCTGTTCCTGAGCAAACCTAAACCTAGCCCTTGCCGTCATCGGAGACGGGTGAAAAATCAGGCCCACGGAAATGCGTTGCGAGCCCTTTTCGCCCATCCAAAAGTGCCCCCAAAGGAAGGCTTTGGGTACAAGTGAACTCCCCAGGGGAGACTTTACGCAGCTCCACATGCACCTTGACACTCCGTGTACGCTCTTTCACATTAAGGTTAAATATATCCCTAGCCGGAATGGGAGCAGACTGAAAAACCGGGCCCAGAAAACGCATTGCAAGCCCCTTTCGCCAATCCAAAAGTGCCCCCAAAAGAAGGCTTTGGGTAAAAGTGAACTCCCCAGGGGAGCCTTTACGCAGCCCCACATGCAACTGGACCCTCCAGGTTCGCTGTTTCCGAGGAACCCTAAATATACCCCTAGCCGGCATGGGAGAAGACTGAAAAACCGGGCCCCAGAAAACGCGTTGCAAGCCCCTTTGGACCATCCAAAAGTGCCCCCAAAAAAAGGCTTTGGGTACATCTGAAGTTCCCAGGGGAGCGTTTACGCAGCCCCACATGCAACTGGACCCTCCGGGTTCGCTGTTTCCGAGCATCCCTAAACATAGCCCTAGCCGGCATCGAAGACCATCGAAAAATCAGTCCCCAGGAAACGCGATGCAAGCCCCTTTGGACCATCCAAAAGTGTCACAAAAGGAAGGCTTTGGGTACAAGTGAACTCCCCAGGGGAGCCTTTACGCAGCCCCACATGCAACTGGACCCTCCGGGTTCGCTGTTTCCGAGCATCCCTAAACATAGCCCTAGCCGGCATCGATGACGACTGAAAAATCAGGCCCCAGGAAATGCGTTACGAGCCCTTTTCATCCATCCAAAAGTGCCCCCAAAGGAAGGCTTTGGGTACAAGTGAACTCCCCAGGGGAGCCTTTACGCAGCCCCACATGCAACTGGACCCTTCGGGTTCGCTGTTTCCGAGCAACCCTAAATATACCCTTAGCCGGCATGGGAGAAGACTAAAAAACCGGGCCCCAGAAAACGCGTTGCAAGCCCCTTTGGACCATCCAAAAGTGCCCCCAAAAAAAGGCTTTGGGTACATCTGAAGTTCCCAGGGGAGCGTTTACGCAGCCCCACATGCAACTGGACCCTCCGGGTTCGCTGTTTCCGAGCATCCCTAAACATGGCCCTAGCCGGCATCGAAGACAATCGAAAAATCAGTCCCCAGGAAACGCGATGCAAGCCCCTTTGGACCATCCAAAAGTGTCACAAAAGGAAGGCTTTGGGTACAAGTGAACTCCCCAGGGGAGCCTTTACGCAGCCCCACATGCAACTGGACCCTCCGGGTTCGCTGTTCCTGAGCAAACCTAAACGTAGCCCTAGCCGGCATCGGAGACGACTGAAAAATCAGGCCCCAGGAAATGCGTTACGAGCCCTTTTTCTCCCATCCAAAAGTGCCCCCAAAGGAAGGCTTTGGATACAAGTGAACTCCCCAGGGGAGCCTTTACGCAGCCCCACATGCAACTGGACCCTCCGGGTTCGCTGTTCCTGAGCAAACCTAAACGTAGCCCTTGCCCTCATCGGAGACGAGTGAAAAATCAGGCCCACGGAAATGCGTTGCGAGCCCCTTTGGACCATCCAAACGTGCCCCCAAAGGAAGGCTTTGGATACAAGTGAACTCCCCAGGGGAGCCTTTACGCAGCCCCACATGCAACTGGACCCTCCGGGTTCGCTGTTTCCGAGCATCCCTAAACATAGCCCTAGCCGGCATCGATGACGACTGAAAAATCAGGCCCCAGGAAATGCGTTACGAGCCCTTTTCGCCCATCCAAAAGTGCCCCCAAAGGAAGGCTTTGGGTACAAGTGAACTCCCCAGGGGAGCCTTTACGCAGCCCCACATGCAACTGGACTCTCCGGGTTCGCTGTTCCTGAGCAAACCTAAACGTAGCCCTAGAGGTCATCGGAGACGAGTGAAAAATCAGGCCCCAGGAAATGCGTTGCGAGGCACTTTGGACCATCCAAAAGTGCCCCGAAAGGAAGGCTTTGGGTACAAGTGAACTCCCCAGGGGAGCCTTTACGCAGCCCCACATACAACTGGACCCTCCGGGTTCGATTTTTCCGAGCAAACCTAAATAGAACCCTAGCCGGCATGGGAGAATCTGAAAAACCGGGCCCCAGAAAACACGTTGCAATCCCCTTTGGACCATCCAAAAGTGTCACCAAAGGAAGGCTTTGGGTACAAGTGAACTCCCCAGCGGAGCCTTTATGCAGCCCCACATGCAACTGGACCCTCCGGGTTCGCTGTTTCCGAGCATCCCTAAACGTAGCCCTAGCCGGCATCGATGACGACTGAAAAATCAGGCCCCAGGAAATGCGTTACGAGCCCTTTTCGCCCATCCAAAAGTGCCCCCAAAGGAAGGCTTTGGGTACAAGTGAACTCCCCAGGGGAGCCTTTACGCAGCCCCACATGCAACTGGACTCTCCGGGTTCGCTGTTCCTGAGCAAACCTAAACGTAGCCCTAGACGTCATCGGAGACGAGTAAAAAATCAGGCCCCAGGAAATGCGTTGAGAGCCACTTTGGACCATCCAAAAGTGCCCCCAAAGGAAGGCTTTGGGTACAAGTGAACTCCCCAGGGGAGCCTTTACGCAGCCCCACATGCAACTGGACCCTTCGGGTTCGCTGTTTCCGAGCAACCCTAAATATACCCCTAGCCGGCATGGGAGAAGACTGAAAAACCGGGCCCCAGAAAACGCGTTGCAAGCCCCTTTGGACCATCGAAAAGTGCCCCCAAAAAAAGGCTTTGGGTACATCTGAAGTTCCCAGGGGAGCGTTTACGCAGCCCCACATGCAACTGGACCCTCCGGGTTCGCTGTTTCCGAGCATCCCTAAACATAGCCCTAGCCGGCATCGAAGACCATCGAAAAATCAGTCCCCAGGAAACGCGATGCAAGCCCCTTTGGACCATCCAAAAGTGTCACAAAAGGAAGGCTTTGGGTACAAGTGAACTCCCCAGGGGAGCCTTTACGCAGCCCCACATGCAACTGGACCCTCCGGGTTCGCTGTTCCTGAGCAAACCTAAACCTAGCCCTTGCCGTCATCGGAGACGGGTGAAAAATCAGGCCCACGGAAATGCGTTGCTAGCCCCTTTGGACCATCCAAAAGTGCCCCCAAAGGCAGGCTTTGGGTAAAAGTGAACTCCCCAGGGGAGCCTTTACGCAGCCCCACATGCAACTGGACTCTCCGGGTTCGCTGTTTCCGAACATCCCTAAACATAGCCCTAGCGGGCATCGAAGACGACTGAAAAATCAGGCCCCAGGAAATGCGTTGCGAGCCCTTTTCGCCCATCCAAAAGTGCCCCCAAAGGAAGGCTTTGGGTACAAGTGAACTCCCCAGGGGAGACTTTACGCAGCTCCACATGCACCTTGACACTCCGTGTACGCTCTTTCACATTAAGGTTAAATATATCCCTAGCCGGAATGGGAGCAGACTGAAAAACCGGGCCCAGAAAACGCATTGCAAGCCCCTTTCGCCAATCCAAAAGTGCCCCCAAAAGAAGGCTTTGGGTAAAAGTGAACTCCCCAGGGGAGCCTTTACGCAGCCCCACATGCAACTGGACCCTCCGGGTTCGCTGTTTCCGAGCATCCCTAAACATAGCCCTAGCCGGCATCGATGACGACTGAAAAATCAGGCCCCAGGAAATGCGTTACGAGCCCTTTTCGCCCATCCAAAAGTGCCCCCAAAGGAAGGCTTTGGGTACAAGTGAACTCCCCAGGGGAGCCTTTACGCAGCCCCACATGCAACTGGACCCTTCGGGTTCGCTGTTTCCGAGCAACCCTAAATATACCCTTAGCCGGCATGGGAGAAGACTGAAAAACCGGGCCCCAGAAAACGCGTTGCAAGCCCCTTTGGACCATCCAAAAGTGCCCCCAAAAAAAGGCTTTGGGTACATCTGAAGTTCCCAGGGGAGCGTTTACGCAGCCCCACATGCAACTGGACCCTCCGGGTTCGCTGTTTCCGAGCATCCCTAAACATAGCCCTAGCCGGCATCGAAGACAATCGAAAAATCAGTCCCCAGGAAACGCGATGCAAGCCCCTTTGGACCATCCAAAAGTGTCACAAAAGGAAGGCTTTGGGTACAAGTGAACTCCCCAGGGGAGCCTTTACGCAGCCCCACATGCAACTGGACCCTCCGGGTTCGCTGTTTCCGAGCATCCCTAAACGTAGCCCTAGCCGGCATCGGAGACGACTGAAAAATCAGGCCCCAGGAAATGCGTTGCGAGCCCTTTTCGCCCATCCAAAAGTGCCCCCAAAGGAAGGCTTTGGGTACAAGTGAACTCCCCAGGGGAGCCTTTACGCAGCCCCACATGCAACTGGACTCTCCGGGTTCGCTGTTCCTGAGCAAACCTAAACGTAGCCCTAGACGTCATCGGAGACGAGTGAAAAATCAGGCCCCAGGAAATGCGTTGAGAGCCACTTTGGACCATCCAAAAGTGCCCCCAAAGGAAGGCTTTGGGTACAAGTGAACTCCCCAGGGGAGCCTTTACGCAGCCCCACATGCAACTGGACCCTTCGGGTTCGCTGTTTCCGAGCAACCCTAAATATACCCCTAGCCGGCATGGGAGAAGACTGAAAATCCGGGCCCCAGAAAACGCGTTGCAAGCCCCTTTGGACCATCGAAAAGTGCCCCCAAAAAAAGGCTTTGGGTACATCTGAAGTTCCCAGGGGAGCGTTTACGCAGCCCCACATGCAACTGGACCCTCCGGGTTCGCTGTTTCCGAGCATCCCTAAACATAGCCCTAGCCGGCATCGAAGACCATCGAAAAATCAGTCCCCAGGAAACGCGATGCAAGCCCCTTTGGACCATCCAAAAGTGTCACAAAAGGAAGGCTTTGGGTACAAGTGAACTCCCCAGGGGAGCCTTTACGCAGCCCCACATGCAACTGGACCCTCCGGGTTCGCTGTTTCCGAGCATCCCTAAACATAGCCCTATCCGGCATCGAAGACGACGGAAAAATCAGGCCCCAGGAAATGCGTTGCGAGCCCTTTTCGCCCATCCAAAAGTACACCAAAAGGAAGGCTTTGGGTACAAGTGAACTCCCCAGGGGAGCCTTTACGCAGCCTCACGTGCAACTGGACCCTCCGGTTTCGCTGTTCCTGAGCAAACCTAAACGTAGCCCTAGCCGTCATCGGAGACGGGTGAAAAATCAGGCCCACGGAAATGCGTTGCTAGCCCCTTTGGACCATCCAAAAGTGCCCCCAAAGGCAGGCTTTGGGTAAAAGTGAACTCCCCAGGGGAGCCTTTACGCAGCCCCACATGCAACTGCAACCTCCGGGTTCGCTGTTTCCGAACATCCCTAAACATAGCCCTAGCGGGCATCGAAGACGACTGAAAAATCAGGCCCCAGGAAATGCGTTGCGAGCCCTTTTCGCCCATCCAAAAGTGCCCCCAAAGGAAGGCTTTGGGTACAAGTGAACTCCCCAGGGGAGACTTTACGCAGCTCCACATGCACCTTGACACTCCGTGTACGGTCTTTCACATTAAGGTTAAATATATCCCTAGCCGGAATGGGAGCAGACTGAAAAACCGGGCCCAGAAAACGCATTGCAAGCCCCTTTCGCCAATCCAAAAGTGCCCCCAAAAGAAGGCTTTGGGTAAAAGTGAACTCCCCAGGGGAGCCTTTACGCAGCACCACATGCAACTGGACCCTCCAGGTTCGCTGTTTCCGAGGAACCCTAAATATACCCCTAGCCGGCATGGGAGAAGACTGAAAATCCGGGCCCCAGAAAACGCGTTGCAAGCCCCTTTGGACCATCCAAAAGTGCCCCCAAAAAAAGGCTTTGGGTACATCTGAAGTTCCCAGGGGAGCGTTTACGCAGCCCCACATGCAACTGGACCCTCCGGGTTCGCTGTTTCCGAGCATCCCTAAACATAGCCCTAGCCGGCATCGAAGACCATCGAAAAATCAGTCCCCAGGAAACGCGATGCAAGCCCCTTTGGACCATCCAAAAGTGTCACAAAAGGAAGGCTTTGGGTACAAGTGAACTCCCCAGGGGAGCCTTTACGCAGCCCCACATGCAACTGGACCCTCCGGGTTCGCTGTTTCCGAGCATCCCTAAACATAGCCCTAGCCGGCATCGAAGACGACGGAAAAATCAGGCCCCAGGAAATGCGTTGCGAGCCCTTTTCGCCCATCCAAAAGTGCCCCCAAAGGAAGGCTTTGGGTACAAGTGAACTCCCCAGGGGAGCCTTTACGCAGCCCCACATGCAACTGGACTCTCCGGGTTCGCTGTTCCTGAGCAAACCTAAACGTAGCCCTAGCCGTCATCGGAGACGAGTGAAAAATCAGGCCCCAGGAAATGCGTTGCGAGCCCCTTTGGACCATCCAAAAGTGTCACCAAAGGCAGGCTTTGGGTACAAGTGAACTCCCCAGGGGAGCCTTTACGCAGCCCCACATGCAACTGGACCCTCCGGGTTAGCTGTTTCCGAGCATCCCTAAACATAGCCCTATCCGGCATCGAAGACGACGGAAAAATCAGGCCCCAGGAAATGCGTTCAGAGCCACTTTGGACCATCCAAAAGTGCCCCCATGTAGTGGGTTTACGTGGCAAGGTTTGGTAGCAGGGGGCCATAGGGGTGGTTTCTGTGAGAAAGATCTAGAAGCCGCCCCATGTTTGGGAAGGGCCCCGTTGTTTTCCAGATCTGAGCCAATAAGCGATGTTGTTTTGCGCCTCTGTGAGAGCATATTTAAGACAGGGAAAAAAACGCTGCGCCACACAGCAGCCGGGAGAGTCAAGGGAGTGAGAAACAGCCTTGCAGGTGCCAAGGTCAGTGTAGAAGGAGGGGGAGAGGTGCTCCAGGCGCCGGAGCAGAAGTCCCCTGCGGCCTGTGGTGAGGACCATGGTGAAGCAGGATGTCCCCCTGCAGCCCATGGAGTACCACGGTGGAGCAGGGTTTCACGCTGCAGCCCGTGGAGGAGACCACGGTGGAGCAGGTGGCCCTGCACCGACGGAGGCTGCCGCCTGTGGAAGACCCCTGCCGGAGCAGATTCCGGGCCGGACCTGTAGCCCGTGGAGAGGAGACCACGCAGGAGCAGGTGATCTGGCAGGAGCTGCTGCCCGTAGGGGAGCCAGGTTGGAGCAGTTTGCTCCTGAGGGATGGACCCCGTGGTACGGACCCATATCTGGAGCAGTTCTGGAAGAGCTGCTGCCTGTGGGAAGCCCACGCCGGATCAGTTCGTCAAGGACTGCATCCCGTGGGTGGGACCCCACAGCACAGGGGACGAGAGTGACCGAGAAGGAGCGGCAGAGAAGAAGTGCTGTAGACTGACCATAACCCCCATTCCCCCGTTCCCCTGCGCCGCTCGGGGGGGGAGGAGGTGGAAGAGGGTGGATGGGGGGGAGGCGCTTTTGGTTTCTTTCCTTTGTTTCTCACTTCTCTAGCTTGTTAGTAATGAGCAATAAATCTTACTATCTGTCTTCTTATGCTGAGTCTGGTTTGCCCGTTACACTAATTATTGCGTGATTTTCTCGTCCTTATCTCAATCCTTGAGCCCCTTTCACATATTTTCTCCCCATTCCTCTTTGAGGAGGGGGAGTGAGAGAGCGGCTGTGGTGGAGCTCGGCTGCCCACTCGAGCGGAACCACGACACCCCAATGGAAGGCTTTGGGTACAAGTGAACTCCCCAGGGGAGCCTTTACGCAGCCCCACATGCAACTGGACCCTCCGGGTTTGCTGTTTCCAAGCAACCGTAAATATATCCCTAGCCGGCATGGGAGAAGACTGAAAAACCAAGCCCCAGAAAACGCGTTGCAAGCCCCTTTGGACCATGCAAAAGTGTCACAAAAAGAAGGCTTTGGGTACAAGTGAACTCCCCAGGGGAGCCTTTACGCAGCCCCACATGCAACTGGACCCTCCGGGTTCGCTGTTCCTGAGCAAACCTAAACGTAGCCCTAGCCGTCATCGGAGACGAGTGAAAAATCAGGCCCCAGGAAATGCGTTGAGAGCCCCTTTGGACCATCCAAAAGTGTCACCAAAGGAAGGCTTTGGGTACAAGTGAACTCCCCAGGGGAGCCTTTACGCAGCCCCACATGCAACTGGACCCTTCGGGTTCGCTGTTTCCGAGCATCCCTAAACATAGCCCTAGCCAACATCGAAGACAACTGAAAAATCAGTCCCCAGGAAATGCGTTCCGAGGCCTTTTCTCCAATCCAAATGTGCCCCCAAAGGAATACTTTGGGTACAAGTGAACTCACCAGGGGAGCCTTTACGCAGCCCCACATACAACTGGACCCTCCGGGTTCGATTTTTCCGAGCAAACCTAAATAGAACCCTAGCCGGCATGGGAGAATCTGAAAAACCGGGCCCCAGAAAACACGTTGCAATCCCCTTTGGACCATCCAAGAGTGTCACCAAAGGAAGGCTTTGGGTACAAGTGAACTCCGCAGGGGAGACTTTACGCAGCCCCACATGCAACTGGACCCTCCGGGTTCGCTGTTTCCGAGCATCCCTAAACATAGCCCTAGCCGACATCGGAGACGACTGAAAAATCAGGCCCCAGGAAATGCGTTACGAGCCCTTTTCGCCCATCCAAAAGTGCCCCCAAAGGAAGACTTTGGGTACAAGTGAACTCCCCAGGGGAGCCTTTACGTAGCCCCACATGCAACTGGACCCTCGGGGTTCGCTGTTCCTGAGCAAACCTAAACGTAGCCCTTGCCGTCATCGGAGACGAGTGAAAAATCAGGCCCCAGGAAATGCGTTGCGAGCCCCTTTGGACCATCCAAACGTGCCCCCATAGGAAGGCTTTGGATACAAGTGAACTCCCCAGGGGAGCCTTTACGCAGCCCCACATGCAACTGCAACCTCCGGGTTCGCTGTTTCCGAACATCCCTAAACATAGCCATAGCGGGCATCGAAGACGACTGAAAAATCTGGCCCCAGGAAATGCGTTGCAAGCCCCTTTGGACCATCCAAAAGTGCCCGCAAAGGAAGGCTTTGGGTACAAGTGATCTACCCAGGAGAGCCTTTACGCAGCCCCACATGCAACTGGACCCTCCGGGTTCGCTGTTTCCGAGCATCCCTAAACATAGCCCTAGCCGGCATCGATGACGACTGAAAAATCAGGCCCCAGGAAATGCGTTACGAGCCCTTTTCGCCCATCCAAAAGTGCCCCCAAAGGAAGGCTTTGGGTACAAGTGAACTCCCCAGGGGAGCCTTTACGCAGCCCCACATGCAACTGGACTCTCCGGGTTCGCTGTTCCTGAGCAAACCTAAACGTAGCCCTAGACGTCATCGGAGACGAGTGAAAAATCAGGCCCCAGGAAATGCGTTGCGAGCCACTTTGGACCATCCAAAAGTGCCCCCAAAGGAAGGCTTTGGGTACAAGTGAACTCCCCAGGGGAGCCTTTACGCAGCCCCACATACAACTGGACCCTCCGGGTTCGATTTTTCCGAGCAAACCTAAATAGAACCCTAGCCGGCATGGGAGAATCTGAAAAACCGGGCCCCAGAAAACACATTGCAATCCCCTTTGGACCATCCAAAAGTGTCACCAAAGGAAGGCTTTGGGTACAAGTGAACTCCCCAGCGGAGCCTTTATGCAGCCCCACATGCAACTGGACCCTCCGGGTTCGCTGTTTCCGAGCATCCCTAAACGTAGCCCTAGCCGGCAAAGAAGACGACTGAAAAATCAGGCCCCAGGAAATGCGTTGCGAGCCCTTTTCGCCCATCCAAAAGTACCCCCAAAGGAAGGCTTTGGGTACAAGAGAACTCCCCAGGGGAGCCTTTACGCAGCCCCACATGCAACTGGACCCTTCGGGTTCGATTTTTCCGAGCAACCGTAAATATATCTCTAGCCGGAATGGGAGAAAACTGAAAACCTGGGCCCCAGAAAACGCGTTGCAAGCCCCTTTGGACCACCCAAAAGTGTCACCAAAGGAAGGCTTTGGGTACAAGTGAACTCCCCAGGGGAGCCTTTACGCAGCCCCACATGCAACTGGACCCTCCAGGTTCGCTGTTTCCGAGCATCCCTAAACATAGCCCTAGCCGGCATCGATGACGACTGAAAAATCAGGCCCCAGGAAATGCGTTACGAGCCCTTTTCGCCCATCCAAAAGTGCCCCCAAAGGAAGGCTTTGGGTACAAGTGAACTCCCCAGGGGAGCCTTTACGCAGCCCCACATGCAACTGGACCCTTCGGGTTCGCTGTTTCCGAGCAACCCTAAATATACCCCTAGCCGGCATGGGAGAAGACTGAAAAACCGGGCCCCAGAAAACGCGTTGCAAGCCCCTTTGGACCATCGAAAAGTGCCCCCAAAAAAAGGCTTTGGGTACATCTGAAGTTCCCAGGGGAGCGTTTACGCAGCCCCACATGCAACTGGACCCTCCGGGTTCGCTGTTTCCGAGCATCCCTAAACATAGCCCTAGCCGGCATCGAAGACAATCGAAAAATCAGTCCCCAGGAAACGCGATGCAAGCCCCTTTGGACCATCCAAAAGTGTCACAAAAGGAAGGCTTTGGGTACAAGTGAACTCCCCAGGGGAGCCTTTACGCAGCCCCACATGCAACTGGACCCTCCGGGTTCGCTTTTTCCGACCATCCCTAAACAAAGCCCTAGCCGGCATCGAAGACGACGGAAAAATCAGGCCCCAGGAAATGCGTTGCGAGCCCTTTTCGCCCATCCAAAAGTGCCCCCAAAGGAAGGCTTTGGGTACAAGTGAACTCCCCAGGGGAGCCTTTACGCAGCCCCACATGCAACTGGACCCTCCGGGTTCGCTGTTTCCGAGCATCCCTAAACGTAGCCCTAGCCGGCATCGGAGACGACTGAAAAATCAGGCCCCAGGAAATGCGTTACGAGCCCTTTTCTCCCATCCAAAAGTGCCCCCAAAGGAAGGCTTTGGATACAAGTGAACTCCCCAGGGGAGCCTTTACGCAGCCCCACATGCAACTGGACCCTCCGGGTTCGCTGTTCCTGAGCAAACCTAAACGTAGCCCTTGCCCTCATCGGAGACGAGTGAAAAATCAGGCCCACGGAAATGCGTTGCGAGCCCCTTTGGACCATCCAAACGTGCCCCCAAAGGAAGGCTTTGGATACAAGTGAACTCCCCAGGGGAGCCTTTACGCAGCCCCACATGCAACTGGACCCTCCGGGTTCGCTGTTTCCGAGCATCCCTAAACATAGCCCTAGCCGGCATCGATGACGACTGAAAAATCAGGCCCCAGGAAATGCGTTACGAGCCCTTTTCGCCCATCCAAAAGTGCCCCCAAAGGAAGGCTTTGGGTACAAGTGAACTCCCCAGGGGAGCCTTTACGCAGCCCCACATGCAACTGGACTCTCCGGGTTCGCTGTTCCTGAGCAAACCTAAACGTAGCCCTAGAGGTCATCGGAGACGAGTGAAAAATCAGGCCCCAGGAAATGCGTTGAGAGCCACTTTGGACCATCCAAAAGTGCCCCGAAAGGAAGGCTTTGGGTACAAGTGAACTCCCCAGGGGAGCCTTTACGCAGCCCCACATACAACTGGACCCTCCGGGTTCGATTTTTCCGAGCAAACCTAAATAGAACCCTAGCCGGCATGGGAGAATCTGAAAAACAGGGCCGCAGAAAACACGTTGCAATCCCCTTTGGACCATCCAAAAGTGTCACCAAAGGAAGGCTTTGGGTACAAGTGAACTCCCCAGCGGAGCCTTTATGCAGTCCCACATGCAACTGGACCCTCCGGGTTCGCTGTTTCCGAACATCCCTAAACGTAGCCCTAGCCGGCATCGATGACGACTGAAAAATCAGGCCCCAGGAAATGCGTTACGAGCCCTTTTCGCCCATCCAAAAGTGCCCCCAAAGGAAGGCTTTGGGTACAAGTGAACTCCCCAGGGGAGCCTTTACGCAGCCCCACATGCAACTGGACTCTCCGGGTTCGCTGTTCCTGAGCAAACCTAAACGTAGCCCTAGACGTCATCGGAGACGAGTGAAAAATCAGGCCCCAGGAAATGCGTTGAGAGCCACTTTGGACCATCCAAAAGTGCCCCCAAAGGAAGGCTTTGGGTACAAGTGAACTCCCCAGGGGAGCCTTTACGCAGCCCCACATGCAACTGGACCCTTCGGGTTCGCTGTTTCCGAGCAACCCTAAATATACCCCTAGCCGGCATGGGAGAAGACTGAAAAACCGGGCCCCAGAAAACGCGTTGCAAGCCCCTTTGGACCATCGAAAAGTGCCCCCAAAAAAAGGCTTTGGGTACATCTGAAGTTCCCAGGGGAGCGTTTACGCAGCCCCACATGCAACTGGACCCTCCGGGTTCGCTGTTTCCGAGCATCCCTAAACATAGCCCTAGCCGGCATCGAAGACCATCGAAAAATCAGTCCCCAGGAAACGCGATGCAAGCCCCTTTGGACCATCCAAAAGTGTCACAAAAGGAAGGCTTTGGGTACAAGTGAACTCCCCAGGGGAGCCTTTACGCAGCCCCACATGCAACTAGACCCTCCGGGTTCGCTGTTCCTGAGCAAACCTAAACCTAGCCCTTGCCGTCATCGGAGACGGGTGAAAAATCAGGCCCACGGAAATGCGTTGCGAGCCCTTTTCGCCCATCCAAAAGTGCCCCCAAAGGAAGGCTTTGGGTACAAGTGAACTCCCCAGGGGAGACTTTACGCAGCTCCACATGCACCTTGACACTCCGTGTACGCTCTTTCACATTAAGGTTAAATATATCCCTAGCCGGAATGGGAGCAGACTGAAAAACCGGGCCCAGAAAACGCATTGCAAGCCCCTTTCGCCAATCCAAAAGTGCCCCCAAAAGAAGGCTTTGGGTAAAAGTGAACTCCCCAGGGGAGCCTTTACGCAGCCCCACATGCAACTGGACCCTCCAGGTTCGCTGTTTCCGAGGAACCCTAAATATACCCCTAGCCGGCATGGGAGAAGACTGAAAAACCGGGCCCCAGAAAACGCGTTGCAAGCCCCTTTGGACCATCCAAAAGTGCCCCCAAAAAAAGGCTTTGGGTACATCTGAAGTTCCCAGGGGAGCGTTTACGCAGCCCCACATGCAACTGGACCCTCCGGGTTCGCTGTTTCCGAGCATCCCTAAACATAGCCCTAGCCGGCATCGAAGACCATCGAAAAATCAGTCCCCAGGAAACGCGATGCAAGCCCCTTTGGACCATCCAAAAGTGTCACAAAAGGAAGGCTTTGGGTACAAGTGAACTCCCCAGGGGAGCCTTTACGCAGCCCCACATGCAACTGGACCCTCCGGGTTCGCTGTTTCCGAGCATCCCTAAACATAGCCCTAGCCGGCATCGATGACGACTGAAAAATCAGGCCCCAGGAAATGCGTTACGAGCCCTTTTCATCCATCCAAAAGTGCCCCCAAAGGAAGGCTTTGGGTACAAGTGAACTCCCCAGGGGAGCCTTTACGCAGCCCCACATGCAACTGGACCCTTCGGGTTCGCTGTTTCCGAGCAACCCTAAATATACCCTTAGCCGGCATGGGAGAAGACTAAAAAACCGGGCCCCAGAAAACGCGTTGCAAGCCCCTTTGGACCATCCAAAAGTGCCCCCAAAAAAAGGCTTTGGGTACATCTGAAGTTCCCAGGGGAGCGTTTACGCAGCCCCACATGCAACTGGACCCTCCGGGTTCGCTGTTTCCGAGCATCCCTAAACATGGCCCTAGCCGGCATCGAAGACAATCGAAAAATCAGTCCCCAGGAAACGCGATGCAAGCCCCTTTGGACCATCCAAAAGTGTCACAAAAGGAAGGCTTTGGGTACAAGTGAACTCCCCAGGGGAGCCTTTACGCAGCCCCACATGCAACTGGACCCTCCGGGTTCGCTGTTCCTGAGCAAACCTAAACGTAGCCCTAGCCGGCATCGGAGACGACTGAAAAATCAGGCCCCAGGAAATGCGTTACGAGCCCTTTTTCTCCCATCCAAAAGTGCCCCCAAAGGAAGGCTTTGGATACAAGTGAACTCCCCAGGGGAGCCTTTACGCAGCCCCACATGCAACTGGACCCTCCGGGTTCGCTGTTCCTGAGCAAACCTAAACGTAGCCCTTGCCCTCATCGGAGACGAGTGAAAAATCAGGCCCACGGAAATGCGTTGCGAGCCCCTTTGGACCATCCAAACGTGCCCCCAAAGGAAGGCTTTGGATACAAGTGAACTCCCCAGGGGAGCCTTTACGCAGCCCCACATGCAACTGGACCCTCCGGGTTCGCTGTTTCCGAGCATCCCTAAACATAGCCCTAGCCGGCATCGATGACGACTGAAAAATCAGGCCCCAGGAAATGCGTTACGAGCCCTTTTCGCCCATCCAAAAGTGCCCCCAAAGGAAGGCTTTGGGTACAAGTGAACTCCCCAGGGGAGCCTTTACGCAGCCCCACATGCAACTGGACTCTCCGGGTTCGCTGTTCCTGAGCAAACCTAAACGTAGCCCTAGAGGTCATCGGAGACGAGTGAAAAATCAGGCCCCAGGAAATGCGTTGCGAGGCACTTTGGACCATCCAAAAGTGCCCCGAAAGGAAGGCTTTGGGTACAAGTGAACTCCCCAGGGGAGCCTTTACGCAGCCCCACATACAACTGGACCCTCCGGGTTCGATTTTTCCGAGCAAACCTAAATAGAACCCTAGCCGGCATGGGAGAATCTGAAAAACCGGGCCCCAGAAAACACGTTGCAATCCCCTTTGGACCATCCAAAAGTGTCACCAAAGGAAGGCTTTGGGTACAAGTGAACTCCCCAGCGGAGCCTTTATGCAGCCCCACATGCAACTGGACCCTCCGGGTTCGCTGTTTCCGAGCATCCCTAAACGTAGCCCTAGCCGGCATCGATGACGACTGAAAAATCAGGCCCCAGGAAATGCGTTACGAGCCCTTTTTCTCCCATCCAAAAGTGCCCCCAAAGGAAGGCTTTGGATACAAGTGAACTCCCCAGGGGAGCCTTTACGCAGCCCCACATGCAACTGGACCCTCCGGGTTCGCTGTTCCTGAGCAAACCTAAACGTAGCCCTTGCCCTCATCGGAGACGAGTGAAAAATCAGGCCCACGGAAATGCGTTGCGAGCCCCTTTGGACCATCCAAACGTGCCCCCAAAGGAAGGCTTTGGATACAAGTGAACTCCCCAGGGGAGCCTTTACGCAGCCCCACATGCAACTGGACCCTCCGGGTTCGCTGTTTCCGAGCATCCCTAAACATAGCCCTAGCCGGCATCGATGACGACTGAAAAATCAGGCCCCAGGAAATGCGTTACGAGCCCTTTTCGCCCATCCAAAAGTGCCCCCAAAGGAAGGCTTTGGGTACAAGTGAACTCCCCAGGGGAGCCTTTACGCAGCCCCACATGCAACTGGACTCTCCGGGTTCGCTGTTCCTGAGCAAACCTAAACGTAGCCCTAGAGGTCATCGGAGACGAGTGAAAAATCAGGCCCCAGGAAATGCGTTGCGAGGCACTTTGGACCATCCAAAAGTGCCCCGAAAGGAAGGCTTTGGGTACAAGTGAACTCCCCAGGGGAGCCTTTACGCAGCCCCACATACAACTGGACCCTCCGGGTTCGATTTTTCCGAGCAAACCTAAATAGAACCCTAGCCGGCATGGGAGAATCTGAAAAACCGGGCCCCAGAAAACACGTTGCAATCCCCTTTGGACCATCCAAAAGTGTCACCAAAGGAAGGCTTTGGGTACAAGTGAACTCCCCAGCGGAGCCTTTATGCAGCCCCACATGCAACTGGACCCTCCGGGTTCGCTGTTTCCGAGCATCCCTAAACGTAGCCCTAGCCGGCATCGATGACGACTGAAAAATCAGGCCCCAGGAAATGCGTTACGAGCCCTTTTCGCCCATCCAAAAGTGCCCCCAAAGGAAGGCTTTGGGTACAAGTGAACTCCCCAGGGGAGCCTTTACGCAGCCCCACATGCAACTGGACTCTCCGGGTTCGCTGTTCCTGAGCAAACCTAAACGTAGCCCTAGACGTCATCGGAGACGAGTAAAAAATCAGGCCCCAGGAAATGCGTTGAGAGCCACTTTGGACCATCCAAAAGTGCCCCCAAAGGAAGGCTTTGGGTACAAGTGAACTCCCCAGGGGAGCCTTTACGCAGCCCCACATGCAACTGGACCCTTCGGGTTCGCTGTTTCCGAGCAACCCTAAATATACCCCTAGCCGGCATGGGAGAAGACTGAAAAACCGGGCCCCAGAAAACGCGTTGCAAGCCCCTTTGGACCATCGAAAAGTGCCCCCAAAAAAAGGCTTTGGGTACATCTGAAGTTCCCAGGGGAGCGTTTACGCAGCCCCACATGCAACTGGACCCTCCGGGTTCGCTGTTTCCGAGCATCCCTAAACATAGCCCTAGCCGGCATCGAAGACCATCGAAAAATCAGTCCCCAGGAAACGCGATGCAAGCCCCTTTGGACCATCCAAAAGTGTCACAAAAGGAAGGCTTTGGGTACAAGTGAACTCCCCAGGGGAGCCTTTACGCAGCCCCACATGCAACTGGACCCTCCGGGTTCGCTGTTCCTGAGCAAACCTAAACCTAGCCCTTGCCGTCATCGGAGACGGGTGAAAAATCAGGCCCACGGAAATGCGTTGCGAGCCCCTTTGGACCATCCAAAAGTGCCCCCAAAGGCAGGCTTTGGGTAAAAGTGAACTCCCCAGGGGAGCCTTTACGCAGCCCCACATGCAACTGGACTCTCCGGGTTCGCTGTTTCCGAACATCCCTAAACATAGCCCTAGCGGGCATCGAAGAAGACTGAAAAATCAGGCCCCAGGAAATGCGTTGCGAGCCCTTTTCGCCCATCCAAAAGTGCCCCCAAAGGAAGGCTTTGGGTACAAGTGAACTCCCCAGGGGAGACTTTACGCAGCTCCACATGCACCTTGACACTCCGTGTACGCTCTTTCACATTAAGGTTAAATATATCCCTAGCCGGAATGGGAGCAGACTGAAAAACCGGGCCCAGAAAACGCATTGCAAGCCCCTTTCGCCAATCCAAAAGTGCCCCCAAAAGAAGGCTTTGGGTAAAAGTGAACTCCCCAGGGGAGCCTTTACGCAGCCCCACATGCAACTGGACCCTCCGGGTTCGCTGTTTCCGAGCATCCCTAAACATAGCCCTAGCCGGCATCGATGACGACTGAAAAATCAGGCCCCAGGAAATGCGTTACGAGCCCTTTTCGCCCATCCAAAAGTGCCCCCAAAGGAAGGCTTTGGGTACAAGTGAACTCCCCAGGGGAGCCTTTACGCAGCCCCACATGCAACTGGACCCTTCGGGTTCGCTGTTTCCGAGCAACCCTAAATATACCCTTAGCCGGCATGGGAGAAGACTGAAAAACCGGGCCCCAGAAAACGCGTTGCAAGCCCCTTTGGACCATCCAAAAGTGCCCCCAAAAAAAGGCTTTGGGTACATCTGAAGTTCCCAGGGGAGCGTTTACGCAGCCCCACATGCAACTGGACCCTCCGGGTTCGCTGTTTCCGAGCATCCCTAAACATAGCCCTAGCCGGCATCGAAGACAATCGAAAAATCAGTCCCCAGGAAACGCGATGCAAGCCCCTTTGGACCATCCAAAAGTGTCACAAAAGGAAGGCTTTGGGTACAAGTGAACTCCCCAGGGGAGCCTTTACGCAGCCCCACATGCAACTGGACCCTCCGGGTTCGCTGTTTCCGAGCATCCCTAAACGTAGCCCTAGCCGGCATCGGAGACGACGGAAAAATCAGGCCCCAGGAAATGCGTTACGAGCCCTTTTCGCCCATCCAAAAGTGCCCCCAAAGGAAGGCTTTGGATACAAGTGAACTCCCCAGGGGAGCCTTTACGCAGCCCCACATGCAACTGGACCCTCTGGGTTCGCTGTTCCTGAGCAAACCTAAACGTAGCCCTTGCCCTCATCGGAGACGAGTGAAAAATCAGGCCCACGGAAATGCGTTGCGAGCCCCTTTGGACCATCCAAACGTGCCCCCAAAGGAAGGCTTTGGATACAAGTGAACTCCCCAGGGGAGCCTTTACGCAGCCCCACATGCAACTGGACCCTCCGGGTTCGCTGTTTCCGAGCATCCCTAAACATAGCCCTAGCCGGCATCGATGACGACTGAAAAATCAGGCCCCAGGAAATGCGTTACGAGCCCTTTTCGCCCATCCAAAAGTGCCCCCAAAGGAAGGCTTTGGGTACAAGTGAACTCCCCAGGGGAGCCTTTACGCAGCCCCACATGCAACTGGACTCTCCGGGTTCGCTGTTCCTGAGCAAACCTAAACGTAGCCCTAGACGTCATCGGAGACGAGTGAAAAATCAGGCCCCAGGAAATGCGTTGAGAGCCACTTTGGACCATCCAAAAGTGCCCCCAAAGGAAGGCTTTGGGTACAAGTGAACTCCCCAGGGGAGCCTTTACGCAGCCCCACATGCAACTGGACCCTTCGGGTTCGCTGTTTCCGAGCAACCCTAAATATACCCCTAGCCGGCATGGGAGAAGACTGAAAAACCGGGCCCCAGAAAACGCGTTGCAAGCCCCTTTGGACCATCGAAAAGTGCCCCCAAAAAAAGGCTTTGGGTACATCTGAAGTTCCCAGGGGAGCGTTTACGCAGCCCCACATGCAACTGGACCCTCCGGGTTCGCTGTTTCCGAGCATCCCTAAACATAGCCCTAGCCGGCATCGAAGACCATCGAAAAATCAGTCCCCAGGAAACGCGATGCAAGCCCCTTTGGACCATCCAAAAGTGTCACAAAAGGAAGGCTTTGGGTACAAGTGAACTCCCCAGGGGAGCCTTTACGCAGCCCCACATGCAACTGGACCCTCCGGGTTCGCTGTTCCTGAGCAAACCTAAACCTAGCCCTTGCCGTCATCGGAGACGGGTGAAAAATCAGGCCCACGGAAATGCGTTGCTAGCCCCTTTGGACCATCCAAAAGTGCCCCCAAAGGCAGGCTTTGGGTAAAAGTGAACTCCCCAGGGGAGCCTTTACGCAGCCCCACATGCAACTGGACTCTCCGGGTTCGCTGTTTCCGAACATCCCTAAACATAGCCCTAGCGGGCATCGAAGACGACTGAAAAATCAGGCCCCAGGAAATGCGTTGCGAGCCCTTTTCGCCCATCCAAAAGTGCCCCCAAAGGAAGGCTTTGGGTACAAGTGAACTCCCCAGGGGAGACTTTACGCAGCTCCACATGCACCTTGACACTCCGTGTACGCTCTTTCACATTAAGGTTAAATATATCCCTAGCCGGAATGGGAGCAGACTGAAAAACCGGGCCCAGAAAACGCATTGCAAGCCCCTTTCGCCAATCCAAAAGTGCCCCCAAAAGAAGGCTTTGGGTAAAAGTGAACTCCCCAGGGGAGCCTTTACGCAGCCCCACATGCAACTGGACCCTCCGGGTTCGCTGTTTCCGAGCATCCCTAAACATAGCCCTAGCCGGCATCGATGACGACTGAAAAATCAGGCCCCAGGAAATGCGTTACGAGCCCTTTTCGCCCATCCAAAAGTGCCCCCAAAGGAAGGCTTTGGGTACAAGTGAACTCCCCAGGGGAGCCTTTACGCAGCCCCACATGCAACTGGACCCTTCGGGTTCGCTGTTTCCGAGCAACCCTAAATATACCCTTAGCCGGCATGGGAGAAGACTGAAAAACCGGGCCCCAGAAAACGCGTTGCAAGCCCCTTTGGACCATCGAAAAGTGCCCCCAAAAAAAGGCTTTGGGTACATCTGAAGTTCCCAGGGGAGCGTTTACGCAGCCCCACATGCAACTGGACCCTCCGGGTTCGCTGTTTCCGAGCATCCCTAAACATAGCCCTAGCCGGCATCGAAGACAATCGAAAAATCAGTCCCCAGGAAACGCGATGCAAGCCCCTTTGGACCATCCAAAAGTGTCACAAAAGGAAGGCTTTGGGTACAAGTGAACTCCCCAGGGGAGCCTTTACGCAGCCCCACATGCAACTGGACCCTCCGGGTTCGCTGTTTCCGAGCATCCCTAAACGTAGCCCTAGCCGGCATCGGAGACGACGGAAAAATCAGGCCCCAGGAAATGCGTTACGAGCCCTTTTCGCCCATCCAAAAGTGCCCCCAAAGGAAGGCTTTGGATACAAGTGAACTCCCCAGGGGAGCCTTTACGCAGCCCCACATGCAACTGGACCCTCTGGGTTCGCTGTTCCTGAGCAAACCTAAACGTAGCCCTTGCCCTCATCGGAGACGAGTGAAAAATCAGGCCCACGGAAATGCGTTGCGAGCCCCTTTGGACCATCCAAACGTGCCCCCAAAGGAAGGCTTTGGATACAAGTGAACTCCCCAGGGGAGCCTTTACGCAGCCCCACATGCAACTGGACCCTCCGGGTTCGCTGTTTCCGAGCATCCCTAAACATAGCCCTAGCCGGCATCGATGACGACTGAAAAATCAGGCCCCAGGAAATGCGTTACGAGCCCTTTTCGCCCATCCAAAAGTGCCCCCAAAGGAAGGCTTTGGGTACAAGTGAACTCCCCAGGGGAGCCTTTACGCAGCCCCACATGCAACTGGACTCTCCGGGTTCGCTGTTCCTGAGCAAACCTAAACGTAGCCCTAGAGGTCATCGGAGACGGGTGAAAAATCAGGCCCCAGGAAATGCGTTGAGAGCCACTTTGGACCATCCAAAAGTGCCCCGAAAGGAAGGCTTTGGGTACAAGTGAACTCCCCAGGGGAGCCTTTACGCAGCCCCACATACAACTGGACCCTCCGGGTTCGATTTTTCCGAGCAAACCTAAATAGAACCCTAGCCGGCATGGGAGAATCTGAAAAACCGGGCCGCAGAAAACACGTTGCAATCCCCTTTGGACCATCCAAAAGTGTCACCAAAGGAAGGCTTTGGGTACAAGTGAACTCCCCAGCGGAGCCTTTATGCAGCCCCACATGCAACTGGACCCTCCGGGTTCGCTGTTTCCGAGCATCCCTAAACGTAGCCCTAGCCGGCATCGATGACGACTGAAAAATCAGGCCCCAGGAAATGCGTTACGAGCCCTTTTCGCCCATCCAAAAGTGCCCCCAAAGGAAGGCTTTGGGTACAAGTGAACTCCCCAGGGGAGCCTTTACGCAGCCCCACATGCAACTGGACTCTCCGGGTTCGCTGTTCCTGAGCAAACCTAAACGTAGCCCTAGACGTCATCGGAGACGAGTGAAAAATCAGGCCCCAGGAAATGCGTTGAGAGCCACTTTGGACCATCCAAAAGTGCCCCCAAAGGAAGGCTTTGGGTACAAGTGAACTCCCCAGGGGAGCCTTTACGCAGCCCCACATGCAACTGGACCCTTCGGGTTCGCTGTTTCCGAGCAACCCTAAATATACCCCTAGCCGGCATGGGAGAAGACTGAAAAACCGGGCCCCAGAAAACGCGTTGCAAGCCCCTTTGGACCATCGAAAAGTGCCCCCAAAAAAAGGCTTTGGGTACATCTGAAGTTCCCAGGGGAGCGTTTACGCAGCCCCACATGCAACTGGACCCTCCGGGTTCGCTGTTTCCGAGCATCCCTAAACATAGCCCTAGCCGGCATCGAAGACCATCGAAAAATCAGTCCCCAGGAAACGCGATGCAAGCCCCTTTGGACCATCCAAAAGTGTCACAAAAGGAAGGCTTTGGGTACAAGTGAACTCCCCAGGGGAGCCTTTACGCAGCCCCACATGCAACTGGACCCTCCGGGTTCGCTGTTCCTGAGCAAACCTAAACCTAGCCCTTGCCGTCATCGGAGACGGGTGAAAAATCAGGCCCACGGAAATGCGTTGCTAGCCCCTTTGGACCATCCAAAAGTGCCCCCAAAGGCAGGCTTTGGGTAAAAGTGAACTCCCCAGGGGAGCCTTTACGCAGCCCCACATGCAACTGCAACCTCCGGGTTCGCTGTTTCCGAACATCCCTAAACATAGCCCTAGCGGGCATCGAAGACGACTGAAAAATCAGGCCCCAGGAAATGCGTTGCGAGCCCTTTTCGCCCATCCAAAAGTGCCCCCAAAGGAAGGCTTTGGGTACAAGTGAACTCCCCAGGGGAGACTTTACGCAGCTCCACATGCACCTTGACACTCCGTGTACGCTCTTTCACATTAAGGTTAAATATATCCCTAGCCGGAATGGGAGCAGACTGAAAAACCGGGCCCAGAAAACGCATTGCAAGCCCCTTTCGCCAATCCAAAAGTGCCCCCAAAAGAAGGCTTTGGGTAAAAGTGAACTCCCCAGGGGAGCCTTTACGCAGCCCCACATGCAACTGGACCCTCCAGGTTCGCTGTTTCCGAGGAACCCTAAATATACCCCTAGCCGGCATGGGAGAAGACTGAAAAACCGGGCCCCAGAAAACGCGTTGCAAGCCCCTTTGGACCATCCAAAAGTGCCCCCAAAAAAAGGCTTTGGGTACATCTGAAGTTCCCAGGGGAGCGTTTACGCAGCCCCACATGCAACTGGACCCTCCGGGTTCGCTGTTTCCGAGCATCCCTAAACATAGCCCTAGCCGGCATC